>NC_141685.1:105721802-105975284 GCF_964263255.1 Lissotriton vulgaris | reverse complement strand
ATGGAATAGGAGGAGAAAAGAAAGATAACAGAAAACCAAGTATGTAAATTAATAAAGAATCAGAGATCCAATTGTGTCCCCGGCCCACATGGGATTCTCGCTGTGCTGTATAAGGAGAAAGCATCATATTGGTCGAGCTATCGAACACCAGTATTTAATCATGCTCTCCAATAAAGAACAGTCCCCGAGGCATGGAACGGATCTATAATTTCTCCTATATAAAAAAGTGGGGACGGGTCCCTCCCATCCAATTACAGATTAATTACTCTCCAAGATATCGAAGCTAAATTAGTTGCATGGGTTGTACTTAAGGAGTTAATTGATTGGGCTAATGAAAACTATTTAATTCCACCTAACCAATCAGGTTTTGTACACGGTCAAGGTACAACAACAAAGGTGTTAACACCGGGAATTTTAATGGAAAAATATAAAAAAAGAAAACAGCCATTATGGGATGGGATAGCACTACTCCTATACCATGTTCCGAGGCATCAGTCTGTACAATGAATTGCTTGACATAATCCGCAGCTTTCAGAACAGCTGCAGAGCACATCGCTTCCTTCCGCGTGTCAAAAGCCTTTAGACAGCTCAAAGTCCAGTTCACTATTTGTGGGCATTCTTCTGGAAATCAGTTCGGTGAGGGGTGCCACAATGGTGCCATAATCCCTCACAAACCTCCTATAGTACCAGGGAAGCCAAGGAAGGCCCTCACTTGAGTCTGGGTCGTTGGAGCCACCCAGTCCAGAATGGTCTAGATCTTGGGTTGTAAGGGTTGAACCTGGCCTCCACTCACAAGGTGACCCAAGTATGCAACCTTTCCCTGCCCTATCTGGCACTTGCATGCCTTGATAACGAGGCCTGCACTTCTCAGAGCCTCTGGTACTTTCCTAAGGTGGATAAGGTGATCCTGCCAGGTGGAGCTAAAGACAGCAATGTTGTGTAGATATGCTGCACTCAAGGATTCCAATCCAGCAAGGCTTAGTTCACCAACCTTTGAAAAGTGGCAGGTGCATTTTTCAAACCAAAGGAAATTACAGTGAACTGATAATACCCATTTGAGATTGAAAATGCAGATATTTCTTTTGCTCCTGGAGTCAGACCTATCAGCCAGTACTCTGATGTGAGATCAAACATACTCAGATACTTGGCTGCTCCCAACCTGTCAATAAGTTCATCTGCCCATGGAGTTTGGTATGCATCGCTTTTGGTCACAGCATTCACGCCCCAATAGTCCACACAAAACCTCATTTCTTTCTTACCATCCTGGTTATGAGGCTTGGGGATTAAGACAACTGGGCAGGTCCAGGGGCTCTCAGAAGGCTTTAGAACTCCCAATTCCAGCATCATGCTTACTTCAGCTTTGATGCTCTCTTTCACATGTTCAGTCTGCCTGTATTTTTATTCTCGACAGGTAGTCTTTCTTCAGCGTCTACATCATGGATACACCAGCCAGTCTGGCGAGGTCAAAAAGAAGAGTTCAGCAAAGTGATTTAGGACTTGCCTGCAATCAGCCTCCTGATGGGCAGGTAGAGTGTCTGACAAGACCGCACCTTCCACTGACCCATCTTTTGGATTGTTGGACAGGTCAGGGACAGGTTCGCTCTTTGCTTCCTGATCCTCATCTGTAACCTTGAGCATGGTCACATCTGCGATGTCATAGTAGGGTGTAATGCGGTTGACATGGATGACCCTCTTATGACTCCTGTCAGAGCCAGGGTCTACCAGGTAGGTGACCGCCCCTTTTCTTTCTAGGCTAGGGTATGGTCCACTTTACTTACCTTGCAGAGCCCTAGGAGCCACAGGCCCCAAAACCCACACCATCTGCCCTGGCTGGAACTCAACCATAGCACCCTTTTGGCATCACCAGAGCTTCTGGAGCTAGGCTTTCCTCAATGTTTTTGCTTGCTTTTTCCATGTACTCCTACATACTTGAGCAAACGCCAAGCACATAGTCCACTATATCTTGCTATGGTCAACAAGGGGTTTCTCCAATCCCTCCTTCACAAGGCACAGTGGTCCCGACAGGAAATCCCAAACAGAAGCTAAAATAAGGAGGACCCCACTCCTTTCTGTGGCCCTTCCCAATAGGCAAAAAGCAGGCATGGAAGTAAGACATCCCATCTTCTTTTGAGTTTTTGAGGAAGTCCACCGATCATGCCCTTCATGGTCTTGTTAAATCTTTCAACAAGGCCATTACACATAGCAGAGTGGCTTTGGCCACACTGACCAGGACGTATGCAGCGGGGGGTTGGAGGTCCCACATTTCGACCCTTTATATTATGCCGTTCAATTGCAACATGCAGCTCGATCGCTCAACACAGTCCCTAGTTGGGAAATGCGGCTCTTGGCGGGAATGGTGGACGCTGGCTGTCTTCCAGAGCTGTTAATGGAGGAATCAGGAACACTGAGAGATTCTCCATATATTGTGCGACAGACGGCCAGAGTATGGCAATGGTTTGTAGTGAGAGTACTTAAGCGCGCACCATTCCATAGGGAGCTCCCAATCTGGATATAAAAATCAGGCAGATGGCACTCAGTATGTCCTTCCAGGCATGGTGTGAGGGGGATGCGAGCAATAGGGTGAATTATACCCAGATGAGACTTATCCCCTTTAAACATGCCCGCAAAGAGTTTGGTCTAAGCCAGGGGCAATTTTTACAGCATGAGGGCTTGGCAAACACAAACAGGCACACTTGGCCATGTTATCCGACAGCTCCGCCGCAAACTCAAACCCTTGAGATACTGCTAACGTATGGAGCGTGTAGACACCTAAGTATGCATCTTTACAGAACAATGCGATCAGATACAGTAGGCACTACACACGGGCCTTACATTCCAATGGAAGATCAAGACTGGCAGCTGGCCTGTGAACTAATACGCATGGTTTCTAGTATTGCCCATTTTCGACTGATACATTATAATTTTCTGCAAAGAACCTACTTAACGCCACAACACCTTCATCGAATGGTCGGGTCTTGCCCAGATATATGCTTGCGCTGCAACACTGTGGGGCCTGATTTCTTACATTAACCATGGTCCTGCGATGAAATACACTCCTTCTGGCAACTAGCTGTTGAAGAAATGGTTCATGCCACATAATTAAGTATTGAGCTGACACCCAAATACTGTTTATTAGGCCTATTTAGATGCCAGAAGGGCGCAAGATAACCTATACATTTGGTCAGTCGCCTACGGAACTGGCATGACGTAGAATTGCAATCACATGGCTGCCCCAGATTGCCCCAACGATTGCGCTCTGGCATAGAGATGGGCCTCTTTTTCTATGGCAGACGCTTCTATCTCGTCTTGTTCAGATTCTTCCCCGAAGATATCCAGAGTGTGTTGAATGCTTTGATGCTGCCTCTCTCGTCATCGAGCCTGATGATCGGGTAGAGTCGTCTTCGACCAAAACGACTTACAAGCTATGCAGGCTTCCTCCTTTTGCTCCAGAGAGAGGCACAGGTTACAAACTTGATGTACGTCGGTGCGAGGGTACTTGGCGTGGCACCCAGGACAGAAATAGAATGGAGTCCATTCCATTTGCAGATGGCTGGCCCAAAGCAGAAAGGCCCGACGGTTGCCCACGAGGTTTTCTATCGAAAATGGCGAGTTTGTCGATCTATTTGAAACGCAGAGAATAGGGAAACGGGTACTGAAACAATACCGTTGAGGGTAGAGTGGACTGCGGGGAACCCAAAGAGCGGTTTCAGAGCGCAGCAATATGCATCCGAACCCGTTTGGGGTAAAAAACAATCTAACAATGGAGTTGATGCCCATGCGCACTATCACCGAAAGGTGGAGTCACCTTACCTCGTGACTGGAAAGACTTCTTCAAAGAAAAACAACTTGCAAACATCCGGACCCAACACAAGATGGCAGGAGTATGTAAAGCATGTGTATCTACAGCACACATGCCCCAAACAGAGGATTAATGGCCCCAAATCCCTGCCGTGGTATCTTGTCATGTTGTGGCTGAGTGTGCCATGTGATGTGGCAGGCTATAGTGCTTGGTGTAATTTGGTCATTTTTGACAAGGTGGTGTGCTGAACGGTTAGGCAAATTTAGATTTTCTTTGTTTTTGGGATCGTGTGAAATAAGTGCGGTACCTACCGTATGATGTAAATAAATTACATTGCTAATATACCATAAGGACGTGGGGTGAGTGTTATTAGGGCGGAAGCCTTGCTGATTATATGCAGAATAACAGGACTGGGAGGTCACTACTGACTAGGGCAGGTTAGCAGCTGCACAGGCCTTGGGCACTGATCCTATTGAGGATAATATGTGACGGGCCACTGGTGACTGGAGCTGGCTAGCAACAACGCTGGCCTCTGTTATTCATTACAAGCAGGGTAACAATGCATGTCAATATTGACTAGAACTGGTTGGCAGTAGAGTTGACCTCTGGTTTTGAATATTTTCAGGATTTAAAGGTACAGGGGTCACTACTGACTGGAGTTACTTAGCAGGATAATAGGTCTCAGGGAGCCAATACTGACTGAAGCTGGTTAGTATGATCACTAGTCCCAAGGTGCTACTAATGACTCAAGTTGGCTAGAATGATAACAGGTCCCAGGGGCCAGTACTAACAGGAGCTGGCTAGTAGGCTTACAAACAGGCCCAAGGGGCCACTACTGACTGGAGCTGGCTAGAAGAATAACAGGCCCAAGGGTGGTGGGGTGCGAGTGGCACCAGTGACCGGAGTTGGCTGGAAGCATTGACAACCTTTGGTTTTGATTAAATGTAGGATTCCAGGTCACAGGAGGCACGGCTGGATAGCAGCTGGATAGCAGCAGTGGTGGCCTCTAGGAAGAAGGAATTGAGAAAGCATAACTGGATATACTGGTTTCTTTAATACCGATAATTGTTTACACATCATACACATCACTGTCACAACGTGCATGGATATATTACATTACCAAATTACAATATTCTTATATTATTTGATGTGACTGTTCGCCTTAATATGCCTGCACAGTTACATGATTCTATTAGGGGCCAGAACCCTTTTATTTAGTGATATTCATCTGCACACTTTCCTGCATCTTGTAGTAAATTGAATATTGACAAACAGAAGTGTTATTTCCAGAAACAGTGAATTCTGCAGCTTGTCTGTGTATCTTTGATCTGCACCTCACGGACTCCTCACATTTCTCTCGAGAGAAGATCCTGCCTCCTACTCATTAGTGTTGTTTCAGTAACTGTTTCTATCACGTGTTCATGTTTCATTGACTTGTATTAGGAGAAAAGTGTATAAAAATACATTGTGTAGCATTAGCATTATATACTCCAACTTGCTTTAGGGTGGATGCTCTCGTCCATTGCAAAGTCAATTGTCACTTGTTAGTTTGCTTGGCCTTTTGCTATTTTTGCAATAAATGTATGATAGATTTGTTGGCCTCCCGGTATACTGTTCTGGAGGTTCAGTCCCACAGACATTAACTCTAACTGAACACCCTAGGAAGCATGTGCTTTTCAAACCAGTTGCCCTCTGAACGGCATCCTCGCTATTGGATAAGTCAATATGCCCTGAATTTTAGGAGGGTCTGAGGTTCTTTAATTTCGACTCCATTTTACATTCAACTTCATTTTGTGTTGCCTTTACACAGGCTGCATGATTCACAAAGTGTCTCTGCTCTTTGGACTGCAACGTGTTGAAAACCCCCTCCGTCCTTGTCTTGAAACCCATCTCCGACACCAGCCGGCCTAAACTAATCCTTGTCTGGACTACCTAATCCCTGTATCAACTATCTGTTAGCCTTTAGTATTCTTTTCGTGCTGTATCTTATCTTTTGGCCTTCGCTATTCTCTCCCTGTGCTTTCCTATTACACAACCTTTCTTTTGGAGCATACAGACATGTTCTGCCATTACTGATTGACCTATAGGTGCTGTCATTGATTGACTTATGGGATCGGGCAAAGACACGACTCAAGGGGGATGTTCTGGTTACATGATGCCTTGTTTTGAATGTTTTCCTATTGGATAATATTTGGCAGATCTTGCATGTCCATGTTAGGCATTTTGCATGCTTGTATGAGCTAGGACTGCCCCTTACTTTTATGCTGAGTTTGTAACCCTAAGCATATATAAGGCCTCTGTTTTCTGTACTCCTCAGACTGCCTCATTCAGTTGCTAAGGCTTCTGTGTGACGTAGTCTCACTTATTTGAGTTTAATAAAGATGTTCTTTTTATATTCGAGCTTCTATGTCAGATTCTTCTTTGTATTAGTGAGACCCCTGAGAATTAAGTTTGATTTCTTCAATGTTACCGTATCTAGTGCACTCTGATAGACAGCGCTCATCTGTGGTAGTAAGATGGTAATAGGCACCTTATCACCTATGCACGGTGCAGGGCTTTGAGTTACAGAGCTCCTCACGCTGTGGAGAAGATTAGGTCACATTTACCCATTTTCCCATATTTGGTCCTGATGAAATGGCAACAGATTGCTCCATGACCACACAAGGCATGAAAAAAGTTGACCTGAAGTACAGACCCCAGCTTACCAGCAGGTCCATAGGTGATCGACACTTTCACACAGTGATAGGGGCCATTAGTTCCTCAATTTCTCTGCCACTGTTTTTAATCTCAACATCGACCAGGAAGATCACATTAACTATATTGTGGCAACTGGTCGATAGTTGATCTTATATTAAGACTTTCTCCAATCTCACATCTTATGACACAACATCCTCTGTCCTACTATGCTCATCCGGAGTACTTAATAAAAGATCTCCAACAAAATGTCCTTTGTGGTGCCCACCAGGCAGTGTAGCGCCGGCCTGGTGAGGAGTATAGCCCAATGATGAAGCATGTCACCTTCAGGTGAGTGAACGCAACGTGTCTTAAAAGCACATGCTTCCTAGGGTGACTGCGTTCAGTTACAGATAATGACTCTGGGACTGAACCTCCGGAACAGTATACTGTGATTTGACTGTTATATTTTAACAAATGTACATAGCAGATATTGCCCCTTCCTTGTTTCACAAAAATGATCGGATACCTGCCTCGGAGCGCACTTCTTACAGACGAGTATGGGGTTATCATGTTGCTGCTACAAGGTCCTTACCTGTGCGAGTTATCGCGAACGATGCAGGGGGCTGACCCAAATCAGCCACACGTGGAGATCAATGACAAATACTGAAGAATTAAAAGAGCTTCCAAGTGACCATTACTTAATTGACCTTGAAAATAAAAGACACGTTTTTAGTATTCTGGTGACTCATGACCATAAAAAACAAAGGTTATAAATTCAATATTGTGTCAAATACCTAAAAAATGGAACTGGATGTGCTGAATCGGATGTTGTCCCAGGTCATGCGTGACACCTTCCACCACTATTGCTTATGGGACTTGTAGTTTTGTTTTTCTCATTAAAAGGATGGGCTCTAAAGTCCCAGTGGTCAAAATCAGAGGCCTGACGGAGGATGAAGCATGACACTGCTCTCCTTAGCAGTGAGATGAATGACAGTTCCCCAGCCCTTCCATTCTTTGACAGACAGAGGCTCGTCGGCCGTTCATATTTATTTGCAATGACAAAGAAACTTTTATTGCAGCTTGTGTCACTGAAGAGATAAAACCCCTGGGAGTGTTTAATTAACTACTGACAAACATGAACAATCAAGAACATGAGTTTCTGGAAAACTATCAAGCACCCAATCAGAATCAGCCGCCCTTCATACCCAGGAATTCTTGAGGCTTTGGAGAGGGTGAATTGCACATGGTATAAGAGGAACACCACATCGACTCAAAGCTCACTTCTCAGGGATGTACTGAACTGCCAGCCTCATGGCACACTTAGCCAGCTCTTCACCTCCTCCTCCTCAAACTGTTGACCAGCTATCAGGGCAAATGAGCCTGCAGCAAAGCATCGCTGGCTTGGTTTCACACCGGACCAGGCAAGGTGGCCAACTCTATACTCCTCCGAGTCAGCAGGCACTCTGGTCGAGCCAGTCCTAACTCCACATGAATGCTCCCCATCACAACTATTTTAATGGTACCAAGTTATGTTTCTGCCAAATGATTGAGTCAAAAATTGAAAGGTTTTACGATGAAGTGCTGAAAGAGAAATCATGAAGTTTTTCAATATTTCTGAGTCTGCCACAGTACACAGGAGCATTATTTCTCTACAGCAGCAAATCATGTATGCGCTCTGTAGAAAGCATGTTTGAATGAAAAATGGAAGGCATTGCAGCCAAAGATCTGTGCAACATCATAGCAGAGTACAAGATAACTTGTGCTATTATTCCAGCAGAACGAAATGCCATTCCTAATGTCGTTTTAAAGACAGTGCCAGGAAATGTATGGTCAGTGTTGTTCTTCTGCCGGTTAAAAGACAATATCCATTAATGTGCCAGGAAATAAAATACTATGAGAAATCTTACTTGTTGGAAGGGTGCTGCCTGCCACTGTATTGCAGGTTACTTCCAACATAATCTGATTTATACATACATACTCCAGGGTGCTGCCAGCTATCGGGTCTGCACACAGCCGTCTGGAGCCACTCAGGAAGGAGGTAAGCTCTTCATTTCATCTTAAGCCCTTAGGTTACATTCACAGCCTGATGGGTCCAGAGAACGTTACGTGTTATGTTATGTTAAAGGAATTTAGTACCGCGCACATACACCAATTGGTTTCTTGGCGCTCGGAGACCAGTGGAAGGACACAGGGGAGTGAGTGCAGCTAGCCATGAGCAAGTCGGAACAGATATGTTTTCAAGAATTTACGGAAAGTAGAATAGTCAGGAGTGAGACGGATTAAGAGAGGAAAGGAGTTCCAAGTGGACGGAGAAAGAAAAGAGAAACAGGCACCACTGTGCTTCTTGCGATTGAACCTAGGAGTAATCAGAAGATTGTGAGCAGAGGATCTGAGGTGTCGAGAGGGAACATAGGGGTGCAAGCAGAGAGAAATAAAGACAGGAGCAGAGGCAAAGAGAGATTTGAAAATGGTACATCCCAATTTAAAGATACAACGTTGCGCAACCGGGAGCCAGTGTAGAGTTTTAGCATCGGGGTGACGTGTTGGTGTTTGGGCTGCTGAAAGATTAATCTGGCTGCCTGGTTTTGCACCAGTTGGAGTCGGTGGAGATGGTATGCAGGAATCCCCACGTATAGACAGTTGGCATAGTCTAAACGTGAGGTGACCAGGGCCATGATGACAAGGGTGAGAGCCTCTGGTGATAGGAACCTTCGGATCTTCCCGATTCTGCGAAGATGATAAAAGCAGGCCGAGGTAACAGCGTTGATGTGCGGCCGCATCGAAAGGTCACTAGAGATAGTAACACCTAGGCTCTTCACAGAGTTGACTGGGCAGGGAGGGGGACCAAGGGCAGGGGGCCAGAAGTTGGGAGTCCAGGGATGTGGGAGCCCGCCAATCAAAACCAGCTCTGTCTTGCTAGGATTGAGCTTCAGCTGGCTGAAGTTCATCCACTCATAGATGGCAAGCATTGTGGTTTGAAAATTAGAGCAGGAAAGAAGGGAGGGGTCGATGGGAAAAATAAGTTGCAGATCATCTGCATAGTTGAAGGTGGTGACAGAGGAGTGACGGAGAGAGACAAGGAGGGGCTGCATATAAAGATTAAACAAAAGTGGGGACAAAGCAGAGCCCTGGGGAACACCACAGGAAAGTGAAATTCGGGGAGCAGAGAAGGAAGACAGGTGAACCGATTGGGAGCGGAATTGGCGAAAGGACACAATCCAGGACAGGGCCCGGCCCGAGATGCCAGCATTTCTGACACGGTCGACCAAAATGTCATGGTTGACCGTGTCAAAAGCGGCCGAGAGATCAAGTAGCACTAGGGCCTGGGCCAGGTTCTTATCAGCGTCCTGTCTCAGCGTGTCCATAACCGCCACCACCACTGCCTCCGTGGAATGGGCTGGTCTAAAACCTGCCTGTTGATCATCGAGAAAATGGGTTTCCTCGATGAAAGTGCTCAGGCAGCGGGTGACGTAGGTCTCCAAGACCTTCCCCAAATAGGGGAGGAGGGAGATAGGTCGATAGTTACCCAAGATCGCAGGGTCAGAACCAGGTTTTTTTAAAATAGGTACCACCACAGCGCTTTTGAAAGCATTGGGGACAGAGCCTGTAGAGAGTGATCGATTTAGAAGGTCAAGAGGAGGTCATAAAGGCATCTCTTAGGATTGAAGGAGGGCAACGGTCATTAGGGGAACCAGAGCCAACAGCCTGGAGTAAAGAAAAAAAAGTATCCAAGGAGATAGGGGGAAATTCGTGCAGGGAGTGAGGATTCGGGGAGGGGAGGGCGCTAACCTGAGACAAGGTGGTAGGAGAGATGTTGTTTTTAATTGTGGAGATTTTGTCGATAAAAAAAGAATTAAGGGAGTCGCACAAAACTTGTGAGGGTAGAGGCTGAGGTGTAACTCGATCAGGTAGGGAAAGTTCAGCTACGATGGAAAAAATTTCTTTTGTTTTGGATGCAGAATTGATAACTTTCTGGGAGTAATGGGAGGATTTGGCCAAAATAATAGATTTTTTGTAGGATTTTAATAGGTCTATCCTCGCTCTAACTGCGCCAAGCAGATAGACGTAGCCCTTCATAGGCTGTGTTGTGTGTTGGGTGATGCCTGGCATCATATTATCATTGGCGGGAGGATGAAGCTCTGATAGGACCTGCTACAAGAAGAGCAGAGAAACAGGGCCACAGATCGCCACCGAGCGACAACTTCCCAGAAGCTGAAGAAAGAACTCTGGAACAGCAAACTTCCTACACTCTGGAGATTCTCCAGGATAAGCAAATGATGGTAATGAAATGCAAACTGCAGCATTAAGGTCACACACTACAACATCATTCCCTTTAAACCAAAGGTATCAGCCTACAATAAAAAACGAACCAAAAAGCATCACAACTTGAAAATGCATTTCCAAATGCTGCAAAAGAGGAACAGTTAATACAAATGAAAAACATTAATCTTTGTTCGTACCTTAGTAATGTGCTTAATTCTTGGTTTCACTCCATCTGCAGCAATAACGCTCTGAAAGGAGAAATTACAGCTGTGAGTCTCAGAGTCTTCAGTGTTACTGGTCTCAGTCACGAAGACTGCGGTGTCGGAAGATAACTTTCTCTTATTTGGCTTTATAGTTCCACAAGCCACGCCACCGCTTTTAGCAGACACGCTACTGTCGGCAGCATCACAACTTCAGGCAGACCAGCAATGCGGATCTCACCACTCGCATTGGATGAATATTCAACAAGCACGGTCTCGGCTTACCAAGCAGCACAAAAGTATCGGGTCTCACAACCATACCCAGAGTCACAGCTAGCTCTGCCGCCACTTGAGCACACCCAAACACCTCAGCACTTAAGCACCAGTCCCAGGGGAGACCATCTGTGAAGTCCTTGTGAACTTGCACCACTCCTGGGTCAGCACAAGCAGCATCATGGACAGCGTCTAACACCGCTGCCACAAACATTCATCAACATCCAAATCCTCGTCACCCAAACTACCCAAAAATGGCTTTCTAGATAAGCAGCCAGCCCTGTAGTTTCTGCCTCTGTGCACTAATTTGATGCCAAAGTTGGAATTTTAAAAACAGCCTTCGTTACATTACAGGGGCCTGACTGACACCATTATTGGGCATTCTGCAGATTAAAACATCATCCTCTTAGCTTGCAATAATGTCCATGTTTCGCCAAACACTGGCAGCATGGAAGAATGGCAACAACTGTTGTCGCACTCGAGATTGATTTTTAAAGTCACGCCCCAATGTGCGTATGCGCGCTAAGCATTGTGGTTCGTGCAGTTCAGCCTTTTCACAACCATAGTGAATGCCGCTTATACTTCCCAAAATTAAATTGTTAGAAAAGTTAATTAAGCAGCTTTTGTAGGTGATGTTAAGCTCTGCATTATTTTTCGCCTCACCCCAAACGAACACGCCGTTCCACACGCACCTTTCAAGTTTCTAGGCGCGGACCTGCATGTTTGCAGTGGGACACCTTCCTGGCCGGAGCACGCCATATATATTCCACAAGAAGGTGCTCAAAAGTGAAGGGGCCACACACGACGTTGGTTTATCCTTTTATTGGGCAGACCGCAGATTAAAACACCATCCTCTTAGCTTGCAATATTGTTCATGTTTCGCCAAACGCATTTCGGGTAAGTACCCTTGACCTCTGTGTGTGCTGCTGTCTGCCATTAAAAGGTTAAATTGGAAGATTGGGCTCTTATCGCCCATTAGCACTCCTCAACACTGACTACAAAGTTTTTGCATCACTATTGGCAAGGCGTCTATCTCCCGTAGTGAAAACATTGGTACACTCTGGCCAAAACGGGTTTGTTCCAGCCCGGTGCATTTCTCTTAATATTCGTAGATTTTTTAGAATACAGCATTATGCAACGCATAGTTGGCCTAGGTCGGGTTGCTTAGTTCTTGACCTGGAGAAAGCCTTTGACTCTCTGGAATGGCCTTATCTGGCGGCAGTCTTAGGCACATTTGAACTCGGAGATCACTTTTTAAATATGGTTTGCCTATTGTATCAGCGCCCCAATGTCCGAGTCCCCATTGGTAGGTTGATCTCGGACCCAATCAGGGTGAGACGTGGGACACGCCAGGGCTGTCCCTTGTTCCCGTTGCTATTCTCCCTAGCAATGGAACCACTGGTGATGATGCTCCGAGGAGATGGGGAGGCATGAGGCATTCCGTTAGGGGATGGGCTACATACTATTTCCCTGTGCGCGGATGACCTATTATTATATCTTCAGAATATTACTGCAATCCCGACGTCCATTGCAGATATACTGAGAGCTTTTGAGGAAATGTCTGGACTCCGGGTTAACTGGACCAAGTCAGAGATGTATCCCTTCAGCGCTGCCACAGCAGAGGAAGCTGTGATCTTAAATGGCTCACCTCTCACATGGTACCCCACCACGTTTAGATACCTTGGGATCTTTGTATATTGGATGCCTGACGACCTGTTTGAGGGTAACCTGATGAGAGCAATCTCGGCACTCCGGGCTCAGGTGCGCTTCTGGAAGACACTTCCCCTAAACGTTATGAGTCGTAATGCGCTGTTGAAAATTATTGTGTTGCCTAAGCTGCTGTATTATTTTTCAAATCTCCCGCTCTATGTTCCGCCCAAGCTATCGAGAGTTAGAATAGCTCCTCCGGGATTTCATATGGAATAACGGGAGGCCACGAGTGGCTCTGTGTAAATTGCACGCTCACACTGGTCGGGGAGGACTGGCTGTCCCTCATATGGAACTGTATTATTTGGCTGCCCAACTTCAATGGGCAACAAAATGGCTTGCTGGTCAGAATCTGGAGGACACGGCGGCCATGGCACGGCCCTGGACCCACTCTCAGATCTGCCATCTGTTTCACCCCGTTGCTAAACTTCCAAGGCCAAAACAACTACATCTCGGATTGGCAATACAATGTTATAGGAGAAGCTTATATATCACCCATGCGACCCTCCCATATGCCCCTATATTTCCACTGCTCGGACAATGACGTGGCAGGCTGGGTACATCAGAAACAGCTCTGATGATCTGGCACGCTGCGGGTTTGACCACGCTGGGTGATCTTTACAGCGACGGTGGGCTATTGCCCTTTGCGACACTAGCTGAAGACGCTGAGTTGCCGGCAGGTCAATTCCTTTTACACGCCTCCCTTCTGAAAGCACTATCAGCAGTCTGGGGGGACTTAACGGTGGCACCACAGACACACTTGCTACTTCAATACCTGTATGTAATGGGGGAAGGCTCCCATGTGGTGCACTGGTTAGTGGAAGCGCTCCTCATGCACATACTCAAGCCCATGTTGCGACTTCGTGTTAGTTGGGAAACAGATAGATGTCGGCCATGGACTGATAAGGAATGGGATGCTGTGTTAGCAAGCTCAAGACACATACCAAGAAACTCACGATTCAAACTTATACAGATGTTTATCTTCCAGAGGGCGTATCTCTCGCCTGATAAGATAAATAGATATTGCCACATTGCCACCTCTGCATGCACACGCTGCTAACAACCAGACGCGGATTTACTACACATGCTTTGGGCCTGCCCATCCCTGCAGCAATATTGGCGGGGGTAGTTACTACACTATCCTTATGCACAGGCACGCCCTTACCGCTGTCTTGGGAGATTGGCCTTTTAGGACTCTATGCCAGATCAAAACACAATAAAATCACCTCAAGATTCCGGGATCTGGGTTTAATCACGGCAAAACGACTAATAACCAAAAAATGGAAACATGCAGAGCCACCAGAGATGGTTGACTGGAAAAGTTCACTTGTAACATGGGTACAGGTGGAGAGCACGGCGCTACACAGGGAGGAAACGGCAGGGCTTCGTAAATACCCTATAGCGCAGGACTGGGACTCTATGCTAGCTGCCCTTCGAAGTGGTGCCACGGTGAACGATAAAGATGTGCAACCTGTTGATCTGCAATAGACATGATAGTACCCGGTGTCATGATTACAGGACGATGTTGCGCCCAGACATGCAGACCCTTGTCCTGTCCACAGGTAGGCTGCACCCCAGCCGCCACACGAACCTCCAGTGACGCTGTAGCCTGCTCCCGCTGCCTGTTGCTGCGTGAGCCCTTGCCAACTGCATCTCGCTTTTTCCCCTGTACTGCTGAGTTGTGTCCTTGAGCCCCGTTCCCTCCTTTTGCTTCTGTGCCCCCTCCCTTCGTTTTTGCTTTCTGTGCCCTTGAGCCCCCACTTCCCTTGTTTTTTGCTTCTGTGTCCTGTGCCCCCTTCCCTTCGTTTTTGCTTTCTGTGCCCTTGAGCCCCCTTCCCCGTTTTTTGCTTCTGTGTCCTTTCTCCCCCCACCTCCCTCTGTGCTATTTTCCCGCTGCTGTGCCCCTGCGGCCCCGCCCCCCGCTGTTCCCATTCGCCACCCCGCACCCGCCTCTCAGCTGCTCCTCCCTCCCACAGCCCCTCATATGGGGGCCGTGCAGCGGGCGCGCCGCTGGCGCACCAAAGGCGCGCCTAAAGCAAGCCCGTCTGCCCCTGTCCGTGCCTGGACCGCGTCCAAGGCCAGAACCCCTGGCCCCGGACGGAGCAAAGGGCCTCGACTGAGATACGACACCGCCGCCCTCAATGCACTCAACATCGGACGACCACCCGCCTGCTACCAAGCCACCCCGAAGCGAACACACGGAACCTTCACCTGTCAAGCCTGCAAATTCACCTGCCTCCGAACCTGCAGACCACCGCCCGGACCTAACATCATCAACAAACACCTCAAGTGCATCCTCCTCAACACCCGCTCCGTCCACAAGCACGCCATCGAACTCTGGGACCTCCTCGACACAACAGCACCAGACATCGCCTTCCTCACGGAAACCTGGATGAACGCTTCCTCGGCCCTGACATCGCCATAGCCATCCCGGACAGCTACAAGATCACCCGGAAGGACCGCATCAAGGAAACTAGAGGAGGAATCGCCATCATCTACAAAAACACCATCAACATCACGACCAACGCCGAAGACACACTCCCTGCCGCCGAACACCTACACTTCCAGATTCACACCGACCTCAAGACCACCCTCAGAGAAACGCTCATCTACAGACCCCCGGGCCCACGCACACAATTCAGCGAAACCATCGCCAACTTCGTCACTCCGCACGCCCTAGCCTCACCAGAATACATCCTCTTAGGGGACCTGAACTTCCACCTGGAGAAAAAAGACAACAACAACACCACCACCCTGCTCGACAACCTTGCCAACCTCGGACTCAAACAACTGGTGAACATCCCCACCCACCTCGCTAGCCACATGCTTGACCCCATCTTCTCCGCCAGCAACCACGTGTCCTTCAGCCACTCCACCGGACTACACTGGACCGACCACAGATGCATCCACTTCACCTTCAAAAAGACTACATCCCACCACTGCACGCAACAAATCCCCAGCAGATGCTGGAGCAAAATCACCACAGACCAGCTCCTCGCATCACTGAAACAGAACCCGCCAACCGACACCGCCGACATCAACTTCGCTGCCCACTACCTCTGACAGTGGATTACCAAATGCGCCAACAACTTCGCTCCACTGTAGAACCACCCAGGCAAAACCGGAAACAGGAAATCCCTGTGGTTCACAGATGCCCTCAGAGCCTCAAAGAAATCCTGCCGCACCCTCGAAAAAACCTGGCGCCAAGAACGGACAACAGAAAACATGACAGCCCTCAAGAACGCCACTCGCGAACACCACCAGCTGATCCGCACCACCAAAAAGACATCGTTCAAAGAGCGGCTGGACAACAACACCCACAACAGCAAGGAACTCTTCAACATCGTCAAAGAGCTTTCCAACCCCAGCGCCAGCAACAACGACATCACACCGTCGCAAGACCTCTGCAACTCCCTCGCAACGTTCTTCCACTGGAAGATCGTAGATATACACAACAGCTTCGGACCCCAGACTCCACCTCCAGTCACCGAACCAACAACCCCCACCAACACCCTCAGCGCCTGGATCCCCACCAGCACCGAAGACACCACCAACGTCATGAACTCCATCCAATCCGGCTCCCCCTCTGACCCATGCCCCCACCATATCTTCAACAAAGCCGACACCATCATCGCAACCCATCTCTGGAACGTCATAAACAAATCCTTCACGTCAGCCACCTTCCCTGAGAGCTGGAAGCATGCAGAAATCAACGCCCTCCTAAAGAAACCTACAGCAGACCCCAAAGACCTCAAGAACTTCCGCCCCATCTCTCCTCTTCCCTTCCCGGCTAAAGTCATCGAGAAGACCATCAACAAACAGCTGACTGAGTTCCTCGAGGCAAACAACTCGCTTGACCCATCCTAGTCCGGATTTCGAGCCAACCACAGCACCGAGACCGCCCTCATCGCAGCCACAGACGACATCAGGACCCTGATGGACAAAGGAGAAACAACCGCTCTCATCCTCCTATCGACACCGTCGGCCATCGCACCCTAATAACCCGCCTCTTCCACACCGGGATCCAAGGAAAGGCCCTAGACTGGATTACCTCATTCCTCTCCGACAGAACCCAGAGAGTCCGCCTCCTTCCCTTCCGCTCAGAAGCCAACGAGATCATCTGCGGCGTACCCCAAGGCTCCTCGCTCAGCCCAACCCTCTTCAATATCTACATGAGCTCCCTCGCTGTCATCACACGCAAACACAACATCAACATCATCTCCCCAACACCCAACTGATACTCTCCCTCACCAAAGACCCAGCCACAGCCAAAACCAACCTCCAGGACGGAATGAAAGACGTCGCAGAATGGATGAAGCTCAGTCGCCTGAAACTGAACTCAGGCAAGACGGAGGTCCTTATCCTCGGACAATCCCCATCGGCCTGGGACGACACCTGGTGGCCCACAGCACTGGGCTCCGCACCAACACCCACGGACCACGCACGCAACCTGGGATTCATCCTGGACTCCTCCCTCACGATGACCAAGCAGGTCAACGCCATCTCATCATCTTGCTTCAACACCCTGAGCATGCTCCGAAAAATCTTACGGTGGATCCCCACCAAAACCAGAAAGACCGTCACCCAAGCCCTCGTTACCAGCCGACTGGAGAACGGAAACACCCTATACGAAGGAACCACAGCCAAACTTCAGAAACGACTACAGCGCATACAGAACGCCTCTGCACGACTCATCCTCGACATCCCCCGCCACAGCCACATATCCGTCCACCTGAGAAACCTGCACTGGCTCCCCATCAACAAGAGGATCACGTTCAGGCTCCTCACCCACACACACAAAGCGCTCCACGACAAAGGCCCCGAATACCTCAACAGCCGCCTCTCGTTCTATACCCCCACCCGCCAGCTCTGCTCCGCCAACCTCGACCTTCGCCACCGTCCAACGAATCCGCAGAACCACCACCGGAGGAAGATTGTTTTCCTACCTGGCAGCCAAAACATGGAACTCCCTCCCGGCACACCTACGACTGACCCAGGACCATGTCATCTTCAGGAGACACCTCAACACCTGGCTATTCGAGCAGTTAGTGACCCCCCCTCCCCCCTTCAGCGCCTTGAGACCCTCACGGGTGAGTAGCGCGCTCTATAAATGTATTGATTGATTGATTGACAATCACGTATTCATAAGATCCCTGGTACATCAGTAGTAACCATCAAGGTCCTGCACACTTTTGGGAGGGGAGGTGCTAGCCGTTGTCTTTATGGCTGTACGTAGGCACATGCCTTTGTTTATCCCCTGCATAGGCAAGCCAAAAGATAATAAGGTGCAGATAATGAATCATTATGCTCAGATATGCAACGGCAACCCGACTTACATATTTTAGATGGCAGTTAGTAGTATTGTACGTTTCAGTTTGTATTATATGCTTATTGGAGGTACAGGTCTTATTGGTATCCACGAGTGACTACCTACTGCGAAATGCCAATCTATATTATTTCCCTTATATTGTTGTTCAAGTCCGAACAACAGGTTATTGTTCTGTGTTAGGATAGAATGTACATCAGATATTGTAGTACTGGCCCCGATCAGATATGTAAGGATTATGCTATGTATGGCCTTGTTTCTGATTCATAGACCATGAAGTAGCAGCACCGGCGAGTAATAGCACAATGAGGTTTTTCCATGTGTCCAACATAATGTATGTATCTGGCAGCAGGACTGCAGTGTTGGTTTTATGTTCTCATTGTTGACACTTGCACTATTGAATGTCACAGGGGTTATATCATTTTGCGGTGGGCAACAGAAAGTACTGTATAAAACTATGATGCCAGTTATGATAAAATCAGAAAATACCAATAAAGATATTTAAACAAAAATAAGCATATAATAAGGCCACATATATCAGGGTCCGCAGATTATCACACAAAAAAAGTTCTCAAACACCCTGGGAAGACCTGGAAAAAACATGTATGGAAACGTCCATCGGTTACTAGCCCGAGGCGACACAAACTCTTTATATATAGACATTGATTGGACGGAACACATGCAAACATTATACTATACATAAGTCAAGTGTGATACAGTACACACGTGCCACCTTATACCCAGAAAAGATAGTGTCATCAAACATCAAGGTCATCCTAATGTGTTCATCCTATAAGGCTCACTAAGGCACAAAATAAAACACACATTGTTAATCTGCGCCACCATAATCCCTAGGGTTATAAAAAAGCAAAGGGTGGGGGGAACCAAGAGCTTACTCCATTTGTCCTCAGATACTCACTGTAATGTATTATGTATCAAAGAGCACACTGCTCATCACTTAAAGGTTAGTGTGCCCCAATACTCTGTAAACGTTCAAAGGTATGCCTGGTTCCAGCAGGGAGAAGAGCACACTGCTCATCACTTACAGGTTAGTGTGCCCCAATACTCTGTAAACGTTCAAAGGTCTGCCTGGTTCCTAGCAGGGAGAAGAGCACACTGCTCATCACTTAAAGGTTAGTGTGCCCCAATACTCTGTAAACGTTCAAAGGTCTGCCTGGTTCCTAGCAGGGAGAATGAGGTGATCTATTACGGTCAGATAATTTTAAAACAAGAGACCTTATAACCCATCTCACCCATCAATAGACAGCTTTCTTACCAACAATATTATATTTCTTTTCCCATAGGTCCTTTGATATGAGTTTGGCACCTACGGAACACCCTGTCGTACCATCGGGTTTCCGCCTAGAAATCGACAATTTTTCCAAGGATGTTATTAGACTAAGGCATCCTTTTATACAGTGGTTAAAGGATTCTCATTTAAGGACTTCGGGCAGGACAAAATACCTTGAATAAATGGAGGTACTCCCAACAGGAAGATCTTCTAAGAATAGCGTCTCTGTGTACACACACAGCCGGAGGTCCAGAATCTTGGCTCCTTTTGTAACTTAGTTTTGATACTGTCAAAGAAAATAAAAATTAAAAAAAAGGAAAGTAATATCTAACCAAGCTTGGGACCCAGTCGCATTTTAAACCAACAGCCATGCCAAAATACACTAAGATCTAGGACTCAGGCATTGAAATGTAAACCAGCCCTTCAGATATTCCTATAGGTCTACTACTCCTATGGCAAAACTGAATCAATAATAATGTTTGTCATCCCACTGTCTCAAACTGCATAGTGGTTAACACATCCAGCGGGTATGTCGTAGACTGGTTACCCATATTAAACCACCAAATAGGTGGCAGTGTTTGATAACATCCTCAAGACTCTCGTATGTTTCTTATACGGAACATGTCCCACGGGTTTTAAAAGGCAAGCTAGTAATATCTGCCCTCCATGCCGGTAGTGATTTGTAACAGTTTACTATCCTCCGCTAGACTGTACATACGGGCTGGACTCCCATAGATTTTGCCCCTGTCGTACCGCTTCCCATTTTTTATTCATACAACACATTTGTCTGTTTTACCTCTGACTGCCCCCACCTTACACGGAGCATTCATGAAACCCCCTAAAAAATGCGATACCGAAACTGACTGGATAACACACTTCAAAAACTCACCTTCAACAACGACTTGTGTCTCATCCAAAATAGCGTGGCAGATCTGGGGTCTGAAGGAGGCAGATTTGGGGTCTGAGGGGCAGATCTGGGGTGTGAGGGGGGCAGATCTGGGGTCTGAGGGGGGCAGATCTGGGGTCTGAGGGAGGCAGATTTGGGGTCTGAGGGGCAGATCTGGGGTCTGAGGGGG
This sequence comes from Lissotriton vulgaris, assembly GCF_964263255.1. Taxonomy (NCBI): domain Eukaryota; kingdom Metazoa; phylum Chordata; class Amphibia; order Caudata; family Salamandridae; genus Lissotriton; species Lissotriton vulgaris. The sequence continues at coordinate 105,954,673 of NC_141685.1, read as the reverse complement.
GCACATCGGGGGCAGATCTGGGGTCTGAGGGGGGCAGATTTGGGGTCTGAGGGGGCAGATCTGGGGTCTGAGGGGGGCAGGGGCAGATCTGGGGTCTGAAGGGGGCAGATCTGGGGTCTGGGGGGGCAGATCTGGGGTCTGAGGGGGGCAGATCTGGGGTCTGAGGGGGCAGATCTGGGGTCTGAGGGAGGGGGCAGATCTGGGGTCTGAAGGGAGCTGATCTGGGATCTGAAGCGCAGGGGGAGATCTGGGGTCTGAAGCGCAGGGGGAGATCTGGGGTCTGAGGGGGGCAGATCTGGGGACTGAGGGGGGACCGATCTGGGATCTGAGGGGGGCAGATCTGGGGTCTGAGAACGGGCAGATCTGGGGTCTGAGGGGGGCAGATCTGGGGTCTGAGAACGGGCAGATCTGGGGTCTGAGGGGGGCAGATCTGACGCCTGAGGGGCAAATCTGGGGTCTGAGGGGCAGGTGGAGATCTGGGGGGGCAGTTCTGGGGGGTCTGTTGGGGTATGAAGATGAAGGTAACTGCCCACCAGACAGGGCTCCTTCCTCCTCTGCTGCAGGCTGAACACACAAGGCGAGGCCGGAAGTGATGTCAGCGCCGCTGCTGGTGCTGTCTCTGCCACCGCTGACCCGGAAGAGGAAACCCTTCTTCTCCCGTCCCATGTGCAGTTCAGGTGGGTTCATTTGCAGGAGAGGTGCGCCCTCTGGTGGCCGCTGACGGAACCGCCGCCTCCAGGCACCGGCAGGGAAACAAGCACTGGCGCCTGTAAAGACAAAGACATGGGTGTTTTTAAGACACTCACCGTCCAAGGACAGGCCTCACCCTTGCCTGGTGTGCTCTTGAGGAGTCTCAGATTCAGCCCCTCATGCCAGCTCTGCCCCCTCCCTCAGTGAAATACCAGCAATGTGTTCATTTTTTTAAACTTCTGCAATGGAACACACATGACATTCAGGAGGTCAGCGGCGGCAGAGACAGCACTAGCAGCGCTGCTGACATTCCTTCCGGCCTCTCCTGGTGTGTGCAGCCTGCTGCAGAGGAGGAAGGAGCCCTGTCTGTCTGGGCAGTTACCTTCATCTTCAGACCCCACAGACTCCCCAGAACTGCCCCCCCCAGATCTCCCCCTGCCACCCAGACTCCAGATTTGCCCCTCAGACCCCAGATCTGCCCCCCTCAGACTCCAGATCTGCCTCCCCCCTCAGAACCCAGATCTGCCCCCCCAGACCCCAGATCTGCCCCCTCAGACCCCAGATCTGCCCCCCAGACTCCCGATTTGCCCCTCAGACCCCAGATCTGCCCCCCTCAGACTCCAGATCTGCCTCCCCCCTCAGAACCCAGATCTGCCCCCCTTCAGACTCCAGATCTGCCCCCCTTCAGACTCCAGATCTGCCCCCTCAGAACCCAGATCTGCCCCCAGACCCCAGATCTGCCCCCCTCAGACCCCAAATCTGCCTCCTTCAGACCCCAGATCTGCCACGCTATTTTGGATGAGACACATGTCGTTGTTGAAGGTGAGTTTGGGACGTGGGTTATCCAGTCAGTTTCGGTATCGCATTTTTTAGGGGGTTTCATGAATGCTCCGTGTAAGGTGGGGGCAGTCAGAGGTAAAACAGACAAATGTGTTGTATGAATAAAAAATGGGAAGCGGTACGACAGGGGCAAAATCTATGGGAGTCCAGCCCGTATGTACAGTCTAGCGGAGGATAGTAAACTGTTACAAATCACTACCGGCATGGAGGGCAGATATTACTAGCTTGCCTTTTAAAACCCGTGGGACATGTTCCGTATAAGAAACATACGAGAGTCTTGAGGATGTCATCAAACACTGCCACCTATTTGGTGGTTTAATATGGGTAACCAGTCTACGACATACCCGCTGGATGTGTTAACCACTATGCAGTTTGAGACAGTGGGATGACAAACATTATTATTGATTCAGTTTTGCTATAGGAGTAGTAGACATATAGGATTATCTGAAGGGCTGGTTTACATTTCAATGCCTGAGTCCTAGATCTTAGTGTATTTTGGCATGGCTGTTGGTTTAAAATGCGACTTGGTCCCAAGCTTGGTTAGATATTACTTTCCTTCTCTTTTATTTTTATTTTCTTTGACAGTATCAAAACTAAGTTACAAAAGGAGCCAAGATTCTGGACCTCCGGCTGTGTGTGTACACAGAGACGCTATTCTTAGAAGATCTTCCTGTTGGGAGTACCTCCATTTATTCAAGGTATTTTGTCCTACCCTAAGTCCTTAAATGGGAATCCTTTTAACCACTCTATAAAAGGATGCCTTAGTCTAATAAAATCCTCGGACAAGTTGTCGTTTTCTAGGCGGAAACCCGATGGTACGACAGGGTGTTCCGTAGATGCCACATTCATGTCAAAGGAACTATAGGAAAAGAAATATAATATTGTTGGTAAGAAAGCTGTCTATTGAAGGGTGAGATGGGTTATAAGGTCTCTTGTTTTAAAATTATCTGACCGTAATAGATCACCTCCTTCTCCCTGCTAGAAACCAGGCAGACCTTTTGAACGTTTACAGAGTATTGGGCCACACTAACCTTTAAGTGATGAGCAGTGTGCTCTTCTACCTGCTAGGAACCAGGCAGACCTTTGAACGTTTACAGAGTATTGGGGCACACTAACCTTTAAGTGATGAGCAGTGTGCTCTTTGATACATAATACATTACAGTAAGTATCTGCGGACAAATGGAGTAAGCTCTTGGTTTCCTCCCCCCTTTGCTTTTTTATAACTCTAGGGATTATGGTGGCGCAGATTAACAATGTGTGTTTTATTTTGTGCCTTAGTGAGACTTATAGGATGAACACATTAGGATGACCTTGATGTTTGATGACACTATCTTTTCTGGGTATAAGGTGGCACGTGTGTACTGTATCACACTTTGCATGTGTTCGGTCCAATCAATGTCTATATATAAAGAGTTTGTGTCGCCTTGGGCTAGTAACCGATGGACGTTTCCATACATGTTTTTTCCAGGTCTTCCCAGGGTGTTTGAGAACTTTTGGTGTGATAATCTGTGGGTCCTGATGAAGGTGGCCTTATTATATGCTTATTTTTGTTTAAATATCTTTATTCGTATTTTCTGATTTTATCATACCTGGCATCATAGTTTTATACAGTACTTTCTGTTGCCCACCACAAAATTATATAACCCCTGTGACATTCAATAGTGCAAGTGTCAACAATGAGAACATAAAACCAACACTGCAGTCCTGCTGCCAGATACATACATTATGTTGGACACATATGGAAAAACCTCATTGTGCTATTACTCGCCGGTGCTGCTACTTCATGGTCTATGAATCAGAAACAAGGCCATACATAGTATGATCCAAACATATCTTATCGGGGCCAGTACTACAATATCTGATGTACATTCTATCCTAACACAGAACAATAACCTGTTGTTCGGACTTGAACAACAATATAAGGGAAATAATATAGATGGCATTTCGCAGTAGGTAGTCACTCGTGGATACCAATAAGACCTGTACATCCAATAAGCATATAATCAAAACTGAAACGTACAATACTACTAACTGCCATCTAAACTATGTAAGTCGGGTCGCCGTTTCATATCTGAGCATAATGATTAATTATCTGGACCTTATTATCTTATGGCTCGCCTATGCAGGGGCTAAACAAAGGCATGTGCCTAAGTACAGCCATAAAGACAACGGCTAGCACCTCCCCTCCCAAAAGTGTGCAGGACCTTGATGGTTACTACTGATGTACCAGGGATCTTATGAATACGTGATTGTCTGCATGTCTGGGCGCAACATCGTCCTGTAATCATGACACTGGGTACTATCATGTCTATTGCAGATCAACAGGTTGCACACCTTCATCGTTCACCGTGGCACCACTTCGAAGGGCAGCTAGCATAGAGTCCCAGTCCGGCGCTATAGGGTATTTACGAAGCCCTGCCGTTTCCTCCCTGTGTAGCGCCATGCTCTCCACCTGTGCCCATGTTACAAGTGAACTTTTCCAGCCAACCATCTCTGGTGGCTCTGCATGTTTCCATCTTTTGGTTATTAGTCGTTTTGCCGTGATTAAACCCAGATCCTGGAATCTCGAGGTGATTTTATTGTGTTTTGATCTGGCATAGAGTCCTAAAAGACCAATCTCCCAAGACAGTGGTAAGGGTGTGCCTGTGCATAAGGATAGTGTAGTAACTACCCCCGCCAATATTGCTGCCGGGATGGGCAGGCCCAAAGCATATGTAGTAAATTCGCGTCTGGTTGTTTGCAGCGTGGGCATGCAGAGGTGGCAATGTGGAAATAGCTATTTATCTTATCAGGCGAGAGATACGCCCTCTGGAAGATAAACGTCTGTATAAGTTTGAATCTGGAGTTTCTTGGTATGTGCCTGGAGCTTGCTAACACAGCATCCCATTCCTTATCAGTCCATGGCTGACATCTATCTGTTTCCCAACTAACACGAAGTCGCAACATGGGCTTGAGTGTGTGCATGAGGAGAGCTTCCACTAGCCAGTGCACCACATGGGAGCCTTCCCCATTACATGCAGGTATTGAAGTAGCAAGTGTGTCGGTGGTTCCACCGTAAGTCCCCCCAGACTGCTGATAGTGCTTTCAGAATGGAGGCGTGTAAAAGGAATTGACCTGCCGGCAACTCAGCGTCTTCAGCTAGTGTCGCAAACGGCAATAGCCCACCGTCGCTGTAAAGATCACCCAGCGTGGTCAAACCCGCAGCGTGCCATATCATCAGAGCTGTTTCTGATGTACCCAGCCTGCCACGTGGCGTACCGAGCAGCGGAAATATAGGGGCATATGGGAGGGTCGCATGGGTGATATATAAGCTTCTCCTATAACATTGTATTGCCAATCCGAGATGTAGTTGTTTTGTTATGTTATGTTATATGTTATATGTATATTTATTGCGCGCACAACTACTCAAGAGTATCCTGGCGCGAAGCATAACCACAAAGAAGTCAAGAGCTGAACATCCAAACAGAGCAGCTTTAGTAGGCTATATTAAAAAGATGGGTCTTAAGTTTTGCAACGGGGTGAAACAGATGGCAGATCTGAGAGTGGGTCCAGGGCCGTGCCATGGCCGCCGTGTCCTCCAGATTCTGACCAGCAAGCCATTTTGTTGCCCATTGGAGTTGGGCAGCCAAATAATACAGTTCCATATTAGGGACAGCCAGTCCTCCGCAACCATTGTGAGCATGCAATTTCCACAGAGCCACTCGCGGCCTCCCGTTATTCCATATGAAATCCCGGAGGAGCTATTCTAACTCTCGATAGCTTGGGCGGAACATAGGGCGGGAGATTTGAAAAATAATACAGCAGCTTAGGCAACACAATAATTTTCAACAGCGCATTACGACTCATAACGTTTAGGGGAAGTGTCTTCCAGAAGCGCACCTGAGCCCGGAGTGCCGAGATTGCTCTCATCAGGTTACCCTCAAACAGGTCATCAGGCATCCGATATACAAAGATCCCAAGGTATCTAAACGTGGTGGGGTACCATGTGAGAGGTGAGCCATTTAAGATCACAGCTTCCTCTGCTGTGGCAGCGCTGAAGGGATACATCTCCGACTTGGTCCCGTTAACCCGGAGTCCAGACATTTCCTCAAAAGCTCTCAGTATATCTGCAATGGACGTCGGGATCGCAGTGATATCCCGAAGATATAATAATAGGTCATCCGCGCACAGGGAAATAGTATGTATCCCATCCCCTAACGGAATGCCTCATGCCTCCCCATCTCCTCGGAGCATCATCACCAGTGCCTCCATTGCTAGGGAGAATAGCAACGGGAACAAGGGACAGCCCTGGCGTGTTCCACGTCTCACCCTGATTGGGTCCGAGATCAACCTACCGGTGCGACTCGGACAGTGGGGCACTGATACAATAGGCAAACCATATTTAAAAAGTGATCTCCCAGTTCAAATTTGCCTAAGACTGCCGCCAGATAAGGCCATTCCAGAGAGTCACAGGCTTTCTGCAGGTCAAGAACTAAGCAACCCGACCTAGGCCAACTATGCGTTGCATATTGCTGTATTCTAAAAAATCTACGAATATTAAGAAAAATGCACCGGGCTGGAACAAACCTGTTTTGGTCAGGGTGTACCAATGTTTTCACTACGGGAGATAGACGCCTTGCCAATAGGAGTGCTAATGGGCGATAAGAGGCCAATCTTCCAATTTGACCTTTTAATGGCAGACAGCAGCACACACAGAGGTCAAGGGTACTTACCCGAAACGCGTTTGGCGAAACATGGACAATATTGCAAGCTAAGAGGATGATGTTTTAATCTGCAGTCTGCCCAATAAAAGGATAAACCAACGTCGTGTGTGGCTCCTTCACTTTTGAGCACCTTCATATGGAATATATATGGCCTGCTCCGGCCAGAAAGGCATCCCACTGCAAACATGCGGTCCGCGCCTAGAAACTTGAAAGGTGCGTGTGGAACGGCGTGTCCGTTTGGGGTGAGGCGAAAAATAAGGCAGAGCTTAACATCACCTACAAAAGCTGCTTAATTAACTTTTCTAACAATTTAATTTTGGGAAGTATGAGCGGCATTCACTATGGTTGTGAAAAGGCTGAACTGCACGAACCACAATGCTTAGCGTGCATACGCCCATTGGGGCGTGACTTTAAAAATCAAACTCGAGTGCGACAACAGTTGTTGCCATTCTTCCATGCTGCCAGTGTTTGGCGAAACATGGACATTATTGCAAGCTAAGAGGATGATGTTTAATCTGCAGAATGCCCAATAATGGTGTCAGTCAGGACCCTGTAATGTAACGAATGCTGTTTTTAAAATTATGACTTTGGCATCAAATTAGTGCACAGAGGTAGACACTACAGGGCTGGCTGCTTATCTAGAAACAAAAAAAGTAAAAAGGAGGCCCCCTTATCTGTCAACTTAGGGACAGGGGAGATATATTGGAAACAACAAGTGTCCCACAGGGTTACCAATCAATTGGTAAAGAGTGGAAGAGTGGTACGTTGTAACTTTTTGGATGTTTAGCAATACCAATCACACAATTCTATAGGTTGCAGAGGTTCAGGAATATAGAGCATAGGCAAACAAATATCCTCATTAGACCACCAAAGATTGCAAGCTTATATCACTATGGCACACCATGCACCCTATATAAACAAGATACAAAATTGGAAAACCAGAGAGTAGTTTTTGGAAAAATATATATATACTTTGTATATTTATTCAGATGAAAAACATTTTATCGCAGAGATCACAAGTCTTATAAAAAACATACATGTAATATGTTGAACATTTCATAAAAAAACATTTAAAATCACGTAAAGTAAACAGTGGTTAAAAAGTTCAAAAGAACGTGGGTCGACGCGGCGTTTCGGTTACAGGCAAACAATAGAAAACCTTCTTCAGGACCAAGTTCTAAAAGGAAACAGAAAATTACTTTTTTTGCAGTTCCAATTTATCAGACAGAACATTTTTCCAAAAACAACACTATTAGTTGGCTACATTGTTTTGTGGTTGGTGCTAATTAAAAAAAAGGGAAATAGGTGGCGGTTGACACTATTGGTATTGCTAAAATACATCACATATCATTCATAGTACCAGTATATGGGGCCCAGTTTATATTAATGGGGAAGATTTCACTCATGTGAATGTATTTATTATTTAGGTATTAGCTTTCAATTTACCTGTATTGTGTTAATAGCTTCCAGATAGATCCTGGAAAGCCATGAGCCGGTTCTAGAATCCGGTCAGGAACTGATTATAAGTTCTCGCTTGTTTTAACATGCGCTTCAATGGTATCTATAAATAATAATACAGTTTGGATCAATGATTTGTGTGCTCCATTCTTACTTGGCAGTGATATTTTAATATGGCACGTCGCTACCTTGAGATTGTTTAAGGATGGACCTCGCTCTGGTAGTAGGAGCCACCGATATTGGACTTCAGTAATGCTGTAAACAAGTACACCTGTTATCATACTGCAGTCAAAGGAGTGATTGCCAAATGTCAAATTGGTTTTTAGTTAATTATACTCACCCAGATCTGAATGACTGGCGGCTATATATTTCCACGAGCTTTTCAATTGGCTTGTGTATCAATATTTATCATTCACTTCATGGTGGGGGTTGTACTGCCTCTGTTTGTTGCAGAAATGTATAGAAACGTTTATGTTAGAATCCTGGTTTGTTTTCTAACATGATTAAAATATATGTTAAAACGATCTCTGTCTTAGGTTAGTCTTTAATGTGAATATAAATTTATTCTAAGCAAATATAAAAACCGATTTTGTTCCCACGATGTTGTGGTTATTTATATCCCTGTCATTATATGGGGACAGTACCAACGTCAATATCAGCATGAGTTTTAATGCCCAAATGGTTAAACAGCACTTTAGACCTCTATAATCAGATCTATATCGCGTGTGGATCATATTAAGTTTTCAGGCACCACAGTGCCTCAAGTGCGTGTGTTTCTTTCTTTTGAACGCTAGGCATTTAAAGACCATTCTAGTCTAAATCAATTTCCATACGTCAGAGACAAGAGTAACTCGAGCGCAAAGACATCCGATCTAGCGAGCGGATACATTAAAGCGTACGACCGAGTGTGCCGGTATTAGAGTTGAGCGCGCTCTCCTTACCTCGGGCGTGAAATTCGGCCTCCCTGCTCCTACTCCGGCGGCGTGTTCTTGGGTCTCATCAGAATTGAAAGTTTCAAGAGACCGGGTTGTTTGCTCTATTTGTAGTACGAGGCCGCTGATTGGGCGGTTAGCCTCGCGTTTGTTTATTGGTTGGTATGGTGTCACCTGACTTTATTATGATTGTTTATCAACATTTACAAAGGCGCAGCGCGCTCTTTCCAGTAAATGTGATTCACCCGATCCTATTTCCTCACATCATATTGATAGAAGATGAATTTACTTAATTATTATATCGCCGGTTTTATTTGTGCCGAGATGATACGAAAACCGGCAAGAAAGCCCCTTGTTATTATTTTTTTACAGAGACAATGTAATATAACCTATGGCGATTGTATAAGGGCTGTATATCGGAGATGTTGTTTATCTAAAGCCATGAGGTCAGATGAGTGTACATAATATTGCAAAAAGTAATGGGAAGTATTTAAAATTGATTGCGATTTTATATCAAGACGCCAAATGATTTTTTAGAACGGTATGGGGTGCTGGACTATTAGAATGTAGGATGAGGATGCAGCGTGGGTTAACATCCCTCTTGACTTTCATCTACAGGTCTGGGGGGTTCTCGTGTTGATTGTATATGGGTAGATTGGAAATGTGCATCACCAATCAATGTGCACGATATATTATTATGCGCTGGGCTGTTGCTTGCGGCTCAAGAGACTGCATGTGCATTAAGTTTACATATTATGGTGTCATATACCGGGCTGACATGTATTACAAATATAGTAGTATTGTATTATTGTATATTAAATTAGCCCCATCTCATAGAAGCCCTGAATTAACACAACATGGCACATAGTTTAACACAACATAGCACATGACTGTTATATCTATTTATGATTATAGATTGGTACAACATGTTTTAGAGTCTAAGGTGTTGTAGGATGGCTCAGCATAAAACCTGAAGGTGGCTGGGAATTCTGGATGATAAAGCCTCAGTATAACTCTAAGGGGTGTCGGGGTACTACTGCTTGTTAAACTATTCTTTCCCAGTCTTCTCTACTATTAAGACCGGCCCGGACACTATTACATCTGGACATAAAAAACTGCTCTCGTCTTTTTCTCTTCTGGGTCAAGTTGCCGCCTCTTGTGCCGAGGGTGACATGCTCCAGGCAGCACCAAAGGAGATCATTAATCTCGTGTTTTGCTGTCTTCCAGTGTTCGGTTAGGGGAGCACCGACCTTGTTTGTACGTAGGGCGGATCTATGCTCATTTAGTCTAATTCGAACTTCTCTTGAAGTTTCCCCTATGTATATTAGTTTACAAGGGCAGCTGATAAGATAGATAACGCTACTCGTTCTACAATTCATAAAACTCGTTGGTTTCAGCACAGTGTCTTTGATGGTAACAGTATTTCCACGGATGATGTTTTTACAATTGGTACAACCAGAACAGGGAAAAGTGCCTGTTGGCATAGGTGCATTATCAATGCAAGGTTGAATCGCTCTATTGGTTTCCCTGTACGTGTGAACCAAACTATTTCTGATGGTTCTGTTCCTTCTAAAGGAAAACATAGGTTTGGGTAGTCTGTTATGTGGTTTATCGGTGACTAGATGCCAGTTCCTATTGATAATGTTTTTAAGTTTATTACTAATGGGATTGTAGTTTGTGACGAAAATGATGGGCTGATTGGCGGACTCTCTCTTCTCTTTCGGCTGAAATAAGTTATCTCGATTGAAATATTTGGCACGCTTGTATGAGTGTCTGATGAGACGCTTTGGGTATCCTCGTTCCAAGAATTTTGTTTTGAGAATGCTAGCATGTTTTTCAAAGTCTTGAGATGTTGTACAGTTTCTCTTGAGTCTCAAAAATTGACCGAATGGTATGTTGTTAACCTGACTCGGTGGATGATTACTTTTATGGTGGAGCATAGTATTTCTATCCGTGGGTTTCGTGAAGAGTTCTACATTTAGTGTTCCATTGGTGTTTTTAATGATAAGATCAAGAAATTCACAACTGTAGTTATCTATATGGGAAGTGAACCTAAGGTTGTTATCACCAAGGTTGAGCCATGCGATGAAGTCTCTGAGAGTCTCAATGGGCTCCGTCCAGATGAAAAAGACATCATCTATGTAACGGGACCACATTGAGACATTTTCATAAAACGGAGACACTGTGTTGAAGATGTGTTGTTCTTCAAAATTTGAGACGTACAGACATGCCAGACTGGGGGCACAGGTGGCCCCCATGCTGGTCCCCTTGGTCTGTCTATACAGTTGTTTATTAAATAAAAATAGATTATTCTTCAGAACCACAGAAATGCAGTAAATGATGAATTGTTCATGGTCTGTAAGGTCCCTATTTTCTTGATTAAGAATGGTGGTGACAACTTCTATGGTGGCATTTTGGGGAATATTGGTATATAATGATTCAATATCTAGTGTGACTAGAAATTGAGAATGGGGGTCAAAGGCGAGGCCTTCTACTTTTTGAATAATGTCTGTGGTGTCCTTCGTATATGCTTTTTGTGTTGTGACCAAAGGTTGTAAAAAAACATCTGCATACTTGCTAAGTGGTTCAGTCAGGGAGCCGATGCTTGAGACAATAGGCCTCATTGGGGGATTATGAATGTCCTTATGGACTTTTGGAAGTCCATAAAGGGCTGGAATGATTGGATCTTGATTAAGGAGGAAAGAGAATTCCTCTTCACAAATGACATTGTCGTCTTTTGCATGCTTGAGTAGATTAGAAATGGATGTTTTTAAAGATGTCCATTCGTCCATGTGAGCTAGCTTGTAATGCTCTTTATTGGCCAATAGATTCAGCATTCTGGTGTTGTAGTCGGGGGTGTCCATTATAACGATGCCACCCCCCTTGTCTGCCGGTTTAATGGTCAGATCGATGTTGTTTTGTAGTTCATGTAAAGCCAAATTCTCATCTTTACTGAGATTGTGGTGGATCCAATGTTTCTGTTTCAATAAGTCATCCACGCTCTTGTCAATACTACGCTCGAATGCTTCAATATCTTTGGGGATCATAGTAATACTAGGGGTCCATGCAGATTTCTGGTCTCAAAAATAAATCTGCATGGACCCCTAGTATTACTATGATCCCCAAAGATATTGAAGCATTCGAGCGTAGTATTGACAAGAGCGTGGATGACTTATTGAAACAGAAACATTGGATCCACCACAATCTCAGTAAAGATGAGAATTTGGCTTTACATGAACTACAAAACAACATCGATCTGACCATTAAACCGGCAGACAAGGGGGGTGGCATCGTTATAATGGACACCCCTGACTACAACACCAGAATGCTGAATCTATTGGCCAATAAAGAGCATTACAAGCTAGCTCACATGGACGAATGGACATCTTTAAAAACATCCATTTCTAATCTACTCAAGCATGCAAAAGACGACAATGTCATTTGTGAAGAGGAATTCTCTTTCCTCCTTAATCAAGATCCAATCATTCCAGCCCTTTATGGACTTCCAAAAGTCCATAAGGACATTCATAATCCCCCAATGAGGCCTATTGTCTCAAGCATCGGGTCCCTGACTGAACCACTTAGCAAGTATGCAGATGTTTTTTTACAACCTTTGGTCACAACACAAAAAGCATACACGAAGGACACCACAGACATTATTCAAAAAGTAGAAGGCCTCGCCTTTGACCCCCATTCTCAATTTCTAGTCACACTAGATATTGAATCATTATATACCAATATTCCCCAAAATGCCACCATAGAAGTTGTCACCACCATTCTTAATCAAGAAAATAGGGACCTTACAGACCATGAACAATTCATCATTGACTGCATTTCTGTGGTTCTGAAGAATAATCTATTTTTATTTAATAAACAACTGTATAGACAGACCAAGGGGACCAGCATGGGGGCCACCTGTGCCCCCAGTCTGGCATGTCTGTACGTCTCAAATTTTGAAGAACAACACATCTTCAACACAGTGTCTCCGTTTTATGAAAATGTCTCAATGTGGTCCCGTTACATAGATGATGTCTTTTTCATCTGGACGGGGCCCATTGAGACTCTCAGAGACTTCATCGCATGGCTCAACCTTGGTGATAACAACCTTAGGTTCACTTCCCATATAGATAACTACAGTTGTGAATTTCTTGATCTTATCATTAAAAACACCAATGGAACACTAAATGTAGAACTCTTCACGAAACCCACGGATAGAAATACTATGCTCCACCATAAAAGTAATCATCCACCGAGTCAGGTTAACAACATACCATTCGGTCAATTTTTGAGACTCAAGAGAAACTGTACAACATCTCAAGACTTTGAAAAACATGCTAGCATTCTCAAAACAAAATTCTTGGAACGAGGATACCCAAAGCGTCTCATCAGACACTCATACAAGCGTGCCAAATATTTAAATCGAGATAACTTATTTCAGCCGAAAGAGAAGAGAGAGTCCGCCAATCAGCCCATCATTTTCGTCACAAACTACAATCCCATTAGTAATAAACTTAAAAACATTATCAATAGGAACTGGCATCTAGTCACCGATAAACCACATAACAGACTACCCAAACCTATGTTTTCCTTTAGAAGGAACAGAACCATCAGAAATAGTTTGGTTCACACGTACAGGGAAACCAATAGAGCGATTCAACCTTGCATTGATAATGCACCTATGCCAACAGGCACTTTTCCCTGTTCTGGTTGTACCAATTGTAAAAACATCATCCGTGGAAATACTGTTACCATCAAAGACACTGTGCTGAAACCAACGAGTTTTATGAATTGTAGAACGAGTAGCGTTATCTATCTTATCAGCTGCCCTTGTAAACTAATATACATAGGGGAAACTTCAAGAGAAGTTCGAATTAGACTAAATGAGCATAGATCCGCCCTACGTATAAACAAGGTCGGTGCTCCCCTAACCGAACACTGGAAGACAGCAAAACACGAGATTAATGATCTCCGTTGGTGCTGCCTGGAGCATGTCACCCTCGGCACAAGAGGCGGCAACTTGACCCAGAAGAGAAAAAGACGAGAGCAGTTTTTTATGTCCAGATGTAATAGTGTCCGGGCCGGTCTTAATAGTAGAGAAGACTGGGAAAGAATAGTTTAACAAGCAGTAGTACCCCGACACCCCTTAGAGTTATACTGAGGCTTTATCATCCAGAATTCCCAGCCACCTTCAGGTTTTATGCTGAGCCATCCTACAACACCTTAGACTCTAAAACATGTTGTACCAATCTATAATCATAAATAGATATAACAGTCATGTGCTATGTTGTGTTAAACTATGTGCCATGTTGAGTTAATTCAGGGCTTCTATGAGATGGGGCTAATTTAATATACAATAATACAATACTACTATATTTGTAATACATGTCAGCCCGGTATATGACACCATAATATGTAAACTTAATGCACATGCAGTCTCTTGAGCCGCAAGCAACAGCCCAGCGCATAATAATATATCGTGCACATTGATTGGTGATGCACATTTCCAATCTACCCATATACAATCAACACGAGAACCCCCCAGACCTCTAGATGAAAGTCAAGAGGGATGTTAACCCACGCTGCATCCTCATCCTACATTCTAATAGTCCAGCACCCCATACCGTTCTAAAAAATCATTTGGCGTCTTGATATAAAATCGCAATCAATTTTAAATACTTCCCATTACTTTTTGCAATATTATGTGTCATCCCTGTACACTCATCTGACCTCATGGCTTTAGATAAACAACATCTCCGATATACAGCCCTTATACAATCGCCATAGGTTATATTACATTGTCTCTGTAAAAAAATAATAACAAGGGGCTTTCTTGCCGGTTTTCGTATCATCTCGGCACAAATAAAACCGGCGATATAATAATTAAGTAAATTCATCTTCTATCAATATGATGTGAGGAAATAGGATCGGGTGAATCACATTTACTGGAAAGAGCGCGCTGCGCCTTTGTAAATGTTGATAAACAATCATAATAAAGTCAGGTGACACCATACCAACCAATAAACAAACGCGAGGCTAACCGCCCAATCAGCGGCCTCGTACTACAAATAGAGCAAACAACCCGGTCTCTTGAAACTTTCAATTCTGATGAGACCCAAGAACACGCCGCCGGAGTAGGAGCAGGGAGGCCGAATTTCACGCCCGAGGTAAGGAGAGCGCGCTCAACTCTAATACCGGCACACTCGGTCGTACGCTTTAATGTATCCGCTCGCTAGATCGGATGTCTTTGCGCTCGAGTTACTCTTGTCTCTGACGTATGGAAATTGATTTAGACTAGAATGGTCTTTAAATGCCTAGCGTTCAAAAGAAAGAAACACACGCACTTGAGGCACTGTGGTGCCTGAAAACTTAATATGATCCACACGCGATATAGATCTGATTATAGAGGTCTAAAGTGCTGTTTAACCATTTGGGCATTAAAACTCATGCTGATATTGACGTTGGTACTGTCCCCATATAATGACAGGGATATAAATAACCACAACATCGTGGGAACAAAATCGGTTTTTATATTTGCTTAGAATAAATTTATATTCACATTAAAGACTAACCTAAGACAGAGATCGTTTTAACATATATTTTAATCATGTTAGAAAACAAACCAGGATTCTAACATAAACGTTTCTATACATTTCTGCAACAAACAGAGGCAGTACAACCCCCACCATGAAGTGAATGATAAATATTGATACACAAGCCAATTGAAAAGCTCGTGGAAATATATAGCCGCCAGTCATTCAGATCTGGGTGAGTATAATTAACTAAAAACCAATTTGACATTTGGCAATCACTCCTTTGACTGCAGTATGATAACAGGTGTACTTGTTTACAGCATTACTGAAGTCCAATATCGGTGGCTCCTACTACCAGAGCGAGGTCCATCCTTAAACAATCTCAAGGTAGCGACGTGCCATATTAAAATATCACTGCCAAGTAAGAATGGAGCACACAAATCATTGATCCAAACTGTATTATTATTTATAGATACCATTGAAGCGCATGTTAAAACAAGCGAGAACTTATAATCAGTTCCTGACCGGATTCTAGAACCGGCTCATGGCTTTCCAGGATCTATCTGGAAGCTATTAACACAATACAGGTAAATTGAAAGCTAATACCTAAATAATAAATACATTCACATGAGTGAAATCTTCCCCATTAATATAAACTGGGCCCCATATACTGGTACTATGAATGATATGTGATGTATTTTAGCAATACCAATAGTGTCAACCGCCACCTATTTCCCTTTTTTTTAATTAGCACCAACCACAAAACAATGTAGCCAACTAATAGTGTTGTTTTTGGAAAAATGTTCTGTCTGATAAATTGGAACTGCAAAAAAAGTAATTTTCTGTTTCCTTTTAGAACTTGGTCCTGAAGAAGGTTTTCTATTGTTTGCCTGTAACCGAAACGCCGCGTCGACCCACGTTCTTTTGAACTTTTTAACCACTGTTTACTTTACGTGATTTTAAATGTTTTTTTATGAAATGTTCAACATATTACATGTATATTTTTTATAAGACTTGTGATCTCTGCGATAAAATGTTTTTCATCTGAATAAATATACAAAGTATATATATATTTTTCCAAAAACTACTCTCTGGTTTTCCAATTTTGTATCTTGTTTATATAGGGTGCATGGTGTGCCATAGTGATATAAGCTTGCAATCTTTGGTGGTCTAATGAGGATATTTGTTTGCCTATGCTCTATATTCCTGAACCTCTGCAACCTATAGAATTGTGTGATTGGTATTGCTAAACATCCAAAAAGTTACAACGTACCACTCTTCCACTCTTTACCAATTGATTGGTAACCCTGTGGGACACCTGCTTATCTAGAAAGCCACTTTTGGGTAGTTTGGGTGACGAGGATTTGGATGTTGATGAATGTTTGTGGCAGCGGTGTTAGACGCTGTCCATGATGCTGCTTGTGCTCACCCAGGAGTGGTGCCAGTTAACAAGGACTTCACAGATGGTCTCCCCTGGGACTGGTGCTTAAGTGCTGAGGTGTTTGGGTGTGCTCAAGTGGCGGCAGAGCTAGCTGTGGCTCTGGGTATGGTTGTGAGACCCGATTCTTTTGTGCTGCTTGGTAAGCCGAGACCGTGCTTGTTGAATATTCAACCAATATTAGTGCTGATATCCGAATTGCTGGTCTGCCTGAAGTTATGATATGATGCTGCCGACAGTAGCGTGTCTGCTAAAAGCGATGGCGTGACTGGTGGATCTATAAAGCCAAATAAGAGAAAGTTATCTTCCGACACCGCAGTCTTCGTGACTGAGACCAGTAATACTGAAGACTCTGAGACTCACAGGAGTAATTTCTCCTTTCAGAGCG
This sequence comes from Lissotriton vulgaris, assembly GCF_964263255.1. Classification (NCBI taxonomy): domain Eukaryota; kingdom Metazoa; phylum Chordata; class Amphibia; order Caudata; family Salamandridae; genus Lissotriton; species Lissotriton vulgaris. The sequence continues at coordinate 105,937,694 of NC_141685.1, read as the reverse complement.
TCATTGCTGCAGATGGAGTGAAACCAAGAAGTAAGCACATTACTAAGGTACGAACAAAGATTAATGTTTTTCATTTGTATTAACTGTTCCTCTTTTGCAGCTTTTGAAAATGCATTTTCTAGTTGTGATGCATTTTGTTTAGTTTTTTTTTGTAGGCTGTTACCTTTGGTTTAAAGGGAAAGATGTTGTAGTGTGTGACCTTAATGCTGCAGTTTGCATTTCATTACCATCATTTGCTTACCCTGGAGAATCTCCGGGGTGCAGGAGGTTTGCTGTTCCAGAGTTCTTTCTTCAGCTTCTGGGCAGTTGTCACTCTGTGGCGATCTGTGATCCTGTTTCTCTTTTCTTCTTGTAGTAGCTCCTATCAGAGCTTCATCCTCCCGCCAACGATAATAAGATGCCAGGCATCACCCAACACACAACACAGCCTATGATGGGCTAAGTCCATCTGCTCGTCACAGTTAGAGCGAGAATAAAGTTCTCCCATAAGGCTGTGAATGTAACCTAAGGGCTTAAGATGAAATGAAGAGCTTACCTCCTTCCTGAGTGGCTCCAGACTACTGTGTGCAGACCCGATCGCTGGCAGCACCCTGGAGTATGTATGTATAAATCAGATTATGTTGGAAGTAACCTGCAATATAGTGGCAGGCAGCACCCTGCCATACATTAATGTGTTATTTCCTGACACATTAATGTAGATTGTCTTTTAACTGGCAGAACAACAACACTGACCATACATTTCCTGGCACGTCTTTAAAATGACGTACACATTAGGAATGGCATTTCGTTCTGCTGGAATAATAGCACAAGTTATCTTGCTATGATGTTGCACCACAGATCTTTGGCTGCAATGCATTCCATGTTTCATTCAAACATGCTTTCTACAGGGCACATACATGATTTGCTGCTGTAGAGAAATAATGCTCCTGTTTACTGTGGCAGACTCCGAAATATTGAAAAACTTAATGATTTCTCTTTCAGCACTCCGTGTAAAGCCTTTCACTTTTTGACTCAGTCATTTGGCAGAAACATAACTTAGTACCATTAAAATAGTTGTGATGGGGAACATTCATGTGGGGTTAGGACTGGCTCGACCAGAGTGCTTGCTGACTTGGAGGAGTATGGAGTTGACCACCTTCCCTGGTCCGGTGTGGAACCAAGCCAGCGATGCTTTGCTGCAGCCTCGTTTGCCCTGATAGCTGGTCAACAGTTTGAGGAGGAGGAGGTGAAGAGCTGGCTAAGTGTGCCCTGAGGCTGGCATTTCAGTTCATCCCTGAGAAGTGAGCTTTGAGTCATGTAGTGTTCCTCTTATACCACGTGCAATTCACCCTCTCCAAAGCCTCAAGAATTCCTGGGTGTGAAGGGCGGCTGATTCTGATTGGGTGCTTGATAGTTTTCCAGAAACTCATGTTCTTGATTGTTCATGTTTGTCAGTAGTTAATTAAACACGCCCAGGGGTTTTATCTCTTCAGTGACACAAGCTGCAATAAACGTTTCTTTGTTGTTGCAAAAAAATATGAATGGCCGACGAGCCTCTGTAGGTCAAAGAATGGAAGGGCTGGGGGACTGTCAGTCATCTCACTGCTAAGCAGAGCAGTGTCATGCTTCATCCTCCGTCAGGCCTCTGATTTTGGCCACTGGGACTTTAGAGCCCATCCTTTTAATGAGAAAAACAAAACTGCAAGTCCCATAAGCAATAGTGGTGGAAGGTGTCTGTCACGCATGACCTGGGACAACATCCGATTCAGCACATCCAGTTCCATTTTTTAAGTATTTGACACAATATTGAATTTATAACCTTTGTTTTTTATGGTCATGAGTCACCAGAATACTAAAAACGTGTCTTTTATTTTCAAGGTCAAATAAGTAATGGTCACTTGGAAACTCTTTTAATTCTTCAGTATTTGTCATTGATCTCCACGTGTGGCTGGTTTGGGTCTGCCCCCTGCATCTTTCCTGATAACTCGCACAGGTAAGGAGCTTGTAGAGGCAACATGATAACGCCATACTCGTCTGTAAGAAGTGCGCTCGGAGGCAGGTATCCGATCATTTTTGTGAAATGAGTAAGCGCCAATATCTGCTATGGACATTTGTTAAAATAAAACAGTCACATCACAGAATATTGTTCCAGAGGTTCAGTCCCAGAGTCATTATCTGTAACTGAACGCAGACACCCTAGGAAGCATGGCGTTTAAGTCAAGTTGCGTTCACTCACCTGAAGGTGACATGCTTCATCATTGGGCTATACTCCTCACCAGGACGGCGCTACAATGCCTGGCGGGCACCACCAGAGGGCACTTTGTTGCAGATGTTTTATTAAGTACGCCGGATGAGCATAGTAGGACAGAGGATGTTGTTGTCATAAGATGTGAGATTGGTGAAAGTCTGAATATAAGATCAACTATCAACCAGTTGCCACAATATAGTTAATGTGATCTTCCTGGTCCATGTTGAGATTAAAAACAGTGGCAGAGAAATTGAGGAACTAATGGCCCCTATCACTGTGTGAAAGTGTCGATCACCTATGGACCTGCTGGTAAGCTGGGGTCTGTACTTCAGGTCAACTTTTTTCATGCCTTGTGTGGTCATGGAGCAATCTGTTGCCATTTCATCAGGACCAAATATGGGAAAATGGGTAAATGTGACCTAATCTTCTCCACAGCGTGAGGAGCTCTGTAACTCAAAGCCCTGCACCGTGCATAGGTGATAAGGTGCCTATTAAAATCTTACTACCACAGGTGAGCACTGTCTAACAGAGTGCACTAGTTACAGACACCCTCCTAAAATTCAGGACATTTTGACTTATCCAATAGTGCCGCATCAGAGGGCCACTGGTTTTAAAAGCACATGCTTCCTAGGGTGCCGGCGTTCAGTTAGAGATAATGTCTGTGGGACTGAACCTCCAGAACAGTATACTGTAAATTGATTTATATGAAGAATGTGTATACTGGACTGTCATTTTCCTCGTCATCTCTTGTGATATGTAAAATAAAACACAACACACCTGGAGGCCAACAAATCTATCATACATTTAATGCAAAAATAGCAAAAGGCCAAGCAAACTAACAAGTGACAATTGTCTTTGCAATGGACGAGAGCATCCGCCCTAAAGCAAGTTGGAGTATATAATGCTAATGCTACACAATGCGTTTTTATACACTTTTCTCCTAATACAAGTCAATGAAACATGAACACGTGATAGAAACAGTTACTGAAACGACACTAAAAAGTAGGAGGCAGGATCTTCTCTCGAGAGGAATGTGAGGAGTCCGTGAGGTGCAGATAAAAGATACACAGACAAGCTGCAGAATTCACTGTTTCTTAAAATAACACTCCTGTTTGTCAATATTCAATTTACTACAAGATGCAGGAAAGTGTGCAGATGAATATCACTAAATAAAAGGGTTCTGGCCTCTAATAGAATCATGTAACTTTGCAGGCATATTAAGGCGAACAGTCACATCAAATTAATATAAGAATATTGTAATTTGGTAATGTAATATATTAATGCACGTTGTGGCATTCATGTGTAACAAGTTATTGGTATTAAAGAAACCAGTATATCCAGTTATGCTTTCTCAATTCCTTCTTCCCAGAGGCCACCACTGCTGCTATCCAGCCGTATCCAGCCGTGCCTCCTGTGACCTGAAATCCTGTATTTAATCAATACCAAAGGTCGTCAATGCTTCTAGCCAACTCCGGTTACTGGTGCCACTCGCACCCCACCACCCTTGGGCCTGTTATTCTTTTAGCCAGCTCCAGTCAGTAGTTGCCCCATGGGCCTGTATGTAAGCCTACTAGCCAGCGCCTGTTAGTACTGCCCCTGGGACCTGTTATCATTCTAGCCAACTTGAGTCATTAGTAGCACCTTGGGACTAGTGATCATACTAACCAGCTTCAGTCAGTATTGGCTCCCTGAGACCTATTATCCTGCTAAGTAACTCCAGTCAGTAGTGACCCCTGTACCTTAAATCCTGCAAATATTCAAAACCAGAGGTCAACTCTACTGTCGACCAGTTCCAGTCAATATTGACATGTATTGTTACCCTGCTTGTCATGAATACCAGAGGCTAGCGTTGTTGCTAGCCCGCTCCAGTCACCAGTGGCCCGCCACATATTATCCTCAATAGGATCAATGCCCAAGGCCTGTGCAGCTGCTGACCTGCTCTAGTCAGTAGGGAGATTTTAACTATCACCTAGAACTGTTAGACAACCTAGACTCCTCCAAACTACTAGACACCCTGGAGGCGTACGGGTTTAGTCAAATAGTCACAGGATCGACTCACAAGGCAGGCCATACTTTAGATGGCATTTTCACCAACAATCCCGACCTTAAGTTCCGAGACATAAGGCCTTTGACTTGGACGGATCACAAGGATATCTATTTTACTCTCAGAACCACAAATCCGGGCCGAGAGCCTGTGACGAAGCCTGGTAAAATCAAGGTTCGAGGTTGGAAAAAGGTGCAGGGCAGTGTTTTTGAGACCGCTCTGAATATGGGCCCTGACCTACCCTTATCTGATATTGACGCCACTGCCTCTGCATTCAACGAATGGATTGATAGGGCAGTTAAACAGGTAGCCCCTGTGAAAGAGATAGCCTTAAGGAAGCCAAGGATATCTTCTCCTTGGTATAGTCCTCAGCTTAAGGCTCTAAAGGTTGAATGTAGAAGAGCGGAAAGCCGGTGGAGACAAGATTATAGTGAGAGTAGCAAAATAATGTACAATCTTGCATTGCAGAAATATAAAAATGAGATCATCTCTGCAAAAGAGCATTATTTTTCCACCAAAATTAGAAATGCGGCCGATTGTAGTAAAGAACTTTTTAAAGTAGTTATCTCTTTGGCAAAACCTCAGCAGAACAATGCTTTTAAGGCTGATCAGGAGATATGTAACAATCTGGCCCTTTTCTTTCAAAATAAAGTACAGATGATATATGATGATCTTCTAAAAGCTCAGGGACTCCAGTATACTATCATACGCAATGCAGAGGATGCCTGGCCGGCGACGCAATGTAAACTCTCCTGTTTCCCTGAACTGGTAAACAAGGAGGTGCAAGAGCTGCTCCTCTCTATAAAATCAGGTTCTCCAAGTGACCCTTGCCCCCCTGCCATCATGCATCTAGCCCCTAAGAAGATTTGCGAAAAGTTGACGCCCTGTTATCAACCAAGCACTGACAACGGGATTATATCTGGCTCGGTGGAAACAAGCGGCCATTAGGCCCTTACTAAAAAAAACAACCTAAACCCAGAGGTTTTAAAGAACTACCGCCCAATTACCGATGGTGGCGAAGGTCATTGAGAAATCAATGAACAAAGTGCTGGGTGATTATTTAAATGCTAACAAGCTATGAGACCCAGCTCAACATGGTTTTCGCGCCTGCCATTCCACTGAATCAGCTCTGATTGTTGCAACTGAGAAAATTCGACGGGCGGTCGACGAAGGGGGTAGAGCAGCCCTCATACTCCTAGACCTATCGGCTGCATTTGACACCGTGAATCACAGGGTGTTAGTGCAACGGCTGAAGGATCTGGGGGTTGTGGACAATGCCCTTTCCCTGCTCACCTCCTTCTTGGAGGGTAGAGAGCAAAGGCTGGTTTGGGATGGACTGGAGTCCAAGAGTTTCCATCTTCCTTGCGGTGTCCCACAGGGATCATCCCTATCCCCCACACTTTTCAACATATATGTCACCCCGTTAGCAAGGCTCATCAAAAGACATGGTTTCGTGTTGGTATCCTACGCTGATGACTCACAGCTGGTTATCTCTATTGGTACCCGGGACTGAAGTGGCAGAGTCAGTACAAGACGAGTGACGAGGTGGCCGAAGGCCCCGCTGACCCACGCAGATTCCGATGAGGTCAGAATAGACCAATAAGATGGTACCAATAAAGGACCTTATCAGAACAAAAATAAATGATGTTCTGAAACAAGATACACCAAGTAATTCTTAGGAGTATCCTTCACCTTTTTCACCTCAAGCGGAGAACGTAAATATACCGCTCAGAGACAACCACCTAACAACACGTTAATGAGGGTTTTTTATTGGGACTAGAACCGAGACCGCATACCCAATGTTGTGCAGGACAAGTGATCCTCCAATGTAGGATAAGTGATCCTTCCGTTTTTGATTAGTTGATATCTCTATTGGTAAACAGCCTGAGGTCACAGCTGCTAAATTCCACGTTTGCATATCTGAGATCATGGTCTGGATGATCCACAATTTTCTGAAGATCAACACAGACAAAACGGAGGTGGTAGAATTTGGAGGGGGACCCCCCGTATGGAACAACTCATGGTGGCCAGTTGAGGCTGGGAAATGCCCGGTCCCGGTCTCTAAGGTTAGGAACTTGGGGGTCATTTTTGATGATAAGCTAAACTTCTCAGCTCAGGTTAATAGTCTGACATCGTCCTGTTTCTTTCTCTTAAAAACTTTAAGAAAGATTTTCCCATTCATCTCGCAGGATCTACAGAAAACGGTGATGGTGAGCCTTCTGCTCTCCAAATTAGACTACTGCAACGCCTTGTTCATGGGCATAGATAGATTGCAGATGGGAAAGCTTCAGTCACTTCAGAATGCGGCAGCCAGGTTGCTTCTGAAAATTCCGAGGGGCTGCCCCACCTCTTCAGGTATTAAATCACTGCATTGGTCACCAGTACAGCAGCGGGTTGATTTCAAGGCCTTGTGCCTGGTTCATAAGGCTCTTTATGGAGGGGTGCCGATGAAGTTTCCAAGCTATTTACGCCTTATGCTCCCCCTCGCCTTCTGAGATCCACCAATGTAGGACTTCTTAAAACCTTCAGAGTCAAACGAGCCAGATGGGGAGGTAGGACACTATCCAACAGAGCGGCACACCTGTGGAATAGACTACCTCTGGACATGAGATTTCAACCAAACACAAGGCTGTTTAGGCAGAGTCTGAAGATGCTGCTCTTTGTAACTTAGGCTGGCTCAGGTTGTAGCTTTCAGGATTATGGATTCACTCACATTAGCGCCAAGACGCCACGGCAATCGAGCGCTTTATAAACATTAAAAATAGAAATAGAAATAGAATAGTGACCTCCCAGACCTGTTATTCTGCATATAATCAGCAAGGCTTCTGCCCTAATAACACTCACCTCCACATCCTTATGGTATATTAGAAATGTAATTTATTTACATCATACAGTAGGTACCGCACTTATTTCACACGATCCCAAAAACAAAGAAAATCTAAAATTGCCTAACCGTTCAGCATTCCACCGTGTCAAAAATGACCAAATCACACCAAGCACTATAGCCTACCACATCACATGGCACACTCAGCCACAACATGACAAGATACCACGGCAGGGATTTGAGGCCATTAATCCTCTGTTCGAGGCTTGTGTGCTGTAGCTGCACATGCTTTACATACTCCTGCCATCTTGTGTTGGGTCTGGATGTTTGCAAGTTGTTTTTCTTTGAAGAAGTCTTTCCAGTCACGAGGTAAGGTGACTCCACCTTTCGGTGATAGTGCGCATGGGAATCGACTCCATTGTTAGATTGTTTTTTACCCCAAACGGGTTCGGATGTGTATTGCTGGGCTCCGAAACCGCTCTTTGGGTTCCCCGAAGTCCACTCTACCCTCAACGGTATTGTTTCAGTACCCGTTTCCCTGTTCTCCGCGTTTCAAATAGATCGACAAACTCTCCATTTTCGATAGAAAACCTCGTGGGCAACCGTCGGGCCTGCTGCATAGGGCCAGCCATCTGCAAATGGAATGGACTCCATTCTATTTCTGTCCTGGGTGCCACGCCAAGTACCCTCGCACCGACGTACATCAAGTTTGTAACCTGTGCCTCTCTCCGGAGCACAAGGAGGAAGCCTGCGTCGCTTCTAAGTCGTTTCGGTCCAAGACGACTCTACCCGATCATCAGGCTCGATGACGAGAGAGGCAGCGTCAAAGCATTCAACACACTCTGGATATCTTCGGGGAAGAATCTGAATAAGACGAGATAGAAGCGTCTGCCATAGAAGAAGAGGCCCATCTCTATGCCAGAGCGCAATCGTTGGGGCAATCTGGGGCAGCCATGTGATTGCAATTCTACATCATGCCAGTACCATAGGCGACTGACGAAATGTATAGGTTATCTTGCGCCCTTCTGGCATCTAAAGAGGCCTAATAAACAGTATTTGGGTGTCAGCTCAATACTTAGTTATGTGGCATGAACCATTTCTTCGACAGCTAGTTGCCAGAAGGAGTGTATTTCATCGCAGGACCATGGTTAATGTAAGAAATCAGACCCCACAGTGTTGCAGCGCAAGCATATATCTGGGCAAGACCCGACCATTCGATGAAGGTGTTGTGGCGTTAAGTATGTTCTTTGCAGAAAATTATAATGTATCAGTCGAAAATGGGCATTACTAGAAACCATGCGTATTAGTTCATAGGCCCGCTGCCAGTCTTGATCTTCCATTGGAATATAAGGCCCGTGTGTAGGGCCTACTGTACTTAATCACATTGTTCTGTAAAGATGCATAATTAGGTGTCTACACGCTCCATAGGTTAGCAGTATCTCAAGGGTTTGAGTATGCGGTGGAGCTGTCGCATTTCATGGACAGGTGTGCTTAGTTGTGTCTGCCAAGCACGCATGTTGTAAAAATTACCACTGGCTTAGACCAAACTCTTTGCGGGCATGTTTAAAGGGGATAAGTCTCATCTGGGTACAATTCACCCTATTGCTCGCAGCCCCCTCCCTCCATGCCTGGAAGGACATACTGAGTGCCATCTGCCTGATTGGTTTTAATATCTAGATTGGGAGCTCCCTATGGAATGGTGCGTGTTTAAGTACTCTCACTACAAACCATTGCCATACTCTGGCCGTCTGTCGCACAATATATGGAGTGTCTCTCGGTGTACCTGATTCCTCCATTAACAGCTCTGGAAGACAACCAGCGTCAACCATTCCCGCCGAGAGCCGCATTTCCCAACTAGGGACTGTTTTGAGCCATCGAGCTGCGTGTTGCAATTGAACGGCATAATATTAGGGGTCCAAATGTGGGACCTCCAACCCCCGCTGCATAAGACCTGGTCGGTGTGGCCAAAGCCACTCTATGTGTAATGGCCTTGTTGAAAGATTTAACAAGACCATTAAGGGCATGATCGGTGGACTTCCTGAAAAACTCAAAAGAAGATGGGATGTCTTACTTCCATGCCTGCTTTTTGCCTATTGGGAAGGGCCACAGAAAGGAGTGGGGTCCTCCTTATTTTAGCTTCTGTTTGGGTTTCCTGTCGGGACCACTGTGCCTTGTGAAGGAGGGATTGGAGAAACCTTGTGTAGAACCTTAGCAGATATAGTGGACTCTGTGCTTGGCTTTTGCTCCAGGATGTATGAGTACGTGGAAAAAGCAAGCAAAAACGTTGCGGCCAGCCTAGCTCCAGAAGCTCTGGTAATGCCAAAAGGCTGCTATGGTTGAGTTCCAGCCAGGGCAGATGGTATGGGTTTTGAGGCCTGTGGCTCCTACGGCTCTGCTAGGTAAGTGGAGTGGACCCTACCCTATCCTAGAAAGAAAAGGGACGGTCACCTACCTGGTAGACCCTGGTTCTGACAGGAATCATAAGAGGGTCGTCCATGTCCACCGCCTTACACCCTACTATGACATGGCAGATGTGACCATGCTCATGGTTACAGATGAGGACCAGGAAGCTAAGAGTGAACCTGGCCCTGACCTGTCCAACAATCAAAAGATGGGTCAGTGGAAGGTGTGGTCTTGTCAGACACCCTACCTGCCCATCAGGAGACTGATTGCAGGCAAGTCCTAAATCACTTTCCTGAGCTCTTCTTTTTGACCTCCCGCCAGTCTCGCTGGTGTATCCATGATGTGGACGCTGAAGAAAGACTACCGGTCGAGAATAAAACATACAGGTCGACTGAACATGTGAAAGAGAGCATCAAAGCTGAAGTAAGCATGATGCTGGAATTGGGAGTTCTAAAGCCTTCTGAGAGCCCCTGGACCTGCCCAGTTGTCTTAATCCCCAAGCCTCATAACCAGGATGGTAAGAAAGAAATGAGGTTTAGGACCATTGGGGCGTGAATTCTGTGACCAAAAGCGATGCATACCAAACTCCATGGGCAGATGAACTTACTGACAGGTTGGGAGCAGCCAAGTATCGGAGTATGTTTGATCTCACATCAGAGTACTGGCATATAGGTCTGACTCCAGGAGCAAAAGAAATATCTGCATTTTCAACCCCAGATGGGTATTATCAGTTCACTGTAATGCCCTTTGGTTTGAACAATGCACCTGCCATTTTTCAAAGGTTGGTGAACTAAGCCCTTGCTGGATTGGAATCCTTGAGTGCAGCATTTCTACTCAACATTGCTGTCTTTAGCTCCACCTGGCAGGATCACCTGATCCACCTGATAAAAGTACTGTGGGCTCTGAGAAGTGCAGGCCTCGTTATCAAGGCATTCAAGTGCCAGATAGGGCAGGGAAAGGTTGCATACTTGGGTCACCTTGTGAGTGGAGGCCAGGTTCAACCCTTACAACCCAAGATCTGGCCCATTCTGGACTGGGTGGCTCCAACTACCCAGACTCAAGTGAGGGCCTTCCTTGGCTTCCCTGGTACTATAGGAGGTTTGTGAGGGATTATGGCACCATTGTGCCACCCCTCACAGACTGACTTCCAAAAGAATGCCACAAATAGTGAACTGGACTGTGAGCTGTCTAAAGGCTCTTGACACGCTGAAGGTAGCAATGTGCTCTGCATCTGTTCTGAAATCTGCAGATTATGTCAAGCAATTCATTGTAAAGACTGATGCCTCTGAACATGGTATAGGAGCAGTGCTATCCCAAAGACATGACCAAGGTCAAGATCAGCCACTGGCTTTCATCAGTAGAAGGCTAATCCCCAGGGAGCAGCATTGAACTGCCATTTAGATGGCCGCCTTTGCTGTGGTTTGGTCCCTTTAGAAGTTTAGGTCAAACCTCTTTGGCTCTCACTTCCTAGTTCAAACCGGCCACAGGCCTCGCTGATGGTTAATGATAATGAAAGGTGGAAATCCCAATTGGCTAAAGTAGTCCATCTCCCTACAGGGAATAGACTTTGAAGTGAAACAGAGACCTGGGACTGCCAATGCAGATGGACTTTCCAGGTTGTCCCATTTAGACGATGTTAAATGTTACGTTATGTTAAAAATACTTATAAAGCGCTGGCACACCACAAGGTTTCATGGCGCTGTGGACAAGGGAGTCCTGCCGCTAAGTGATTCATTCATAAGCCTGGCGAAAGAGCCAGGTCTTTAAGAGTTTCCAAAATTGAGGATATGATATCATCGATCTAATGTCCTGAGGGAGAGTATTCCAAAATTGAGGGGCCAGGACCGCAAATCTTAGTCCCCCCCCCAATTTCTAGCGTTTAAAGGACGGAGTAGCTAGGGGATTCAAATGGGAAGACCTAAGATCCTGAATGCGGATATATCTCTGGACCCGAGTAGATACAGACAATGGGCAGTTGCCACTTTAATAACTTGTTCAAGTCATTAGATATGGTACAAACTCCAGCCAATCAGGCGACAGCACCCTCTGGAACCTTCTCCTCAGAGGCTCAGGCTCTCAGATTTTCTACCGCACGTCGTGTGAAGGGAGTCTCCCTGAGCTCTGCTCAGTACCTCTACCATTTCTCTTCAGAAACTCTTCAGAATATCTTCACTGCTTTGTCTACTACAAAGAGGTCACTCATCAGACACTGTGAGTCTTGTGGGAAATTCCGGCGTCATTCCGAAGACCCCACAAAAAGTGTATCTACTGCCTCCACCCTGAACATCAGGTGAGAGATTGTAAAATCTGCAGGACTTTTCATCAAAAGACTTTAAGAGACAGAGAGGGACGTCTACTTCTGTGGTTACAGAAACTCAAGACCAAGGATAATCCCTTATCAGATGTTGAGAGTGATTCCTCTCTCGGGACTGTCATCTCTAAGAAGAGGGCTTGTGAGGCGGAGACGGTATCTGCTAAGGTTAAGATGCTCAAGAAACACCACACCTCTACTCATGAAAGCCAGACTTCCTCCTCAAAAAGGGCTCCTGCTCCTTCTACTACTTATGCCCTCTATGCCTCCGAGATCTGCCTCTAAGTCTCAGACGTCTTAGTCTATTCCTGCAACAAATTTGCCTAAAAATTGAGTTCCTCGTCGACAATGACTTCCGTCGCCACTTCTACTACGACGACTTCCACCTTCTCTTCTCCTCAACCTACAATGATTATGTCGTCAGCGTCCTCTCTGTCGACGTTTGTCATGGTGTCGGTGAAGCCTCGCTCATCTGCCACCTCCCTCACTTCATCGTTGACATAAAAGAGGTCTGTCTCCGGTCAGTCATCGACGGATGCCTCCTCGCTGATGAGACGGTCGATGGCTCTCAAGGCTCCACCTGCCTCATCGACGGTTGCCTCGTTGACAGCACAGACGCCTTTCCTTACGGAACTTCAACCACGCTATTCGTCGTCGACCGCTGAGCTTTGATGTCTCTAGTCCCCTTGAAATCTTTAGCAACACTTTTGCCGCCTTCAGGAACGACGGATGTTTCCCTACTTCAACGTAGGAACTCTTCTTTGGATCTATTGCCATTTCAACCATCTCCAAATCTTTCTGTTGAGCCTTTTGACTATGGGGCTAATGAGGAGGTTTCGGAAGAGGATGGCTAAGATGGCGGCTTGAGCGGAGGTGTTTCGCGTGGCTCCCCGGCCCTAACCCCGAAAATCCCGAGTAATAGCTGGGAAATCCCCCTGAAACTCCTCCACGCCGCCGCGACAGGGCTGGGCCACAAAGCAACGCACTTTTCGCCGACTTCTGCAACGGCGGCGGGTGCCTTCACACCGTAGAAGCCAAGACCTGCGGGACCGGCGCAATGGCGGCGGTGAACTGCCCAGCGGAGCCCGCGGCCTGGCGATGATCCGCTGGAGTGGGATCCTGTCTTGCCGGGGACCTTAAGGGGCAACTGGACCGCCGGCGCAGCGGGAGGCCAAACCTGGGCGATCGACGGGTACAACGGGCCCGAGCACCACCTACGGCATGGCCGACCTCTACTACCTGAGGCCCCGGCGTTGGGCCTAGCCTGGACATCTGTGGGACTCGTCAGCGTCCTCTCTGTCGACGTTTGTCATGGTGTCGGTGAAGCCTCGCTCATCTGCCACCTCCCTCACTTCATCGTTGACATAAAAGAGGTCTGTCTCCGGTCAGTCATCGACGGATGCCTCCTCGCTGATGAGACGGTCGATGGCTCTCAAGGCTCCACCTGCCTCATCGACGGTTGCCTCGTTGACAGCACAGACGCCTTTCCTTACGGAACTTCAACCACGCTATTCGTCGTCGACCGCTGAGCTTTGATGTCTCTAGTCCCCTTGAAATCTTTAGCAACACTTTTGCCGCCTTCAGGAACGACGGATGTTTCCCTACTTCAACGTAGGAACTCTTCTTTGGATCTATTGCCATTTCAACCATCTCCAAATCTTTCTGTTGAGCCTTTTGACTATGGGGCTAATGAGGAGGTTTCGGAAGAGGATGGCTAAGATGGCGGCTTGAGCGGAGGTGTTTCGCGTGGCTCCCCGGCCCTAACCCCGAAAATCCCGAGTAATAGCTGGGAAATCCCCCTGAAACTCCTCCACGCCGCCGCGACAGGGCTGGGCCACAAAGCAACGCACTTTTCGCCGACTTCTGCAACGGCGGCGGGTGCCTTCACACCGTAGAAGCCAAGACCTGCGGGACCGGCGCAATGGCGGCGGTGAACTGCCCAGCGGAGCCCGCGGCCTGGCGATGATCCGCTGGAGTGGGATCCTGTCTTGCCGGGGACCTTAAGGGGCAACTGGACCGCCGGCGCAGCGGGAGGCCAAACCTGGGCGATCGACGGGTACAACGGGCCCGAGCACCACCTACGGCATGGCCGACCTCTACTACCTGAGGCCCCGGCGTTGGGCCTAGCCTGGACATCTGTGGGACTCGACCCCAGGTGAGTGCCGAACCGGAGCCCCCCACGCAGCATCCCTTGGCGGACACAGCCCGCAGATTGCACCGACGCAAGGACCCGCGCCCAGACACAGACGAGGGGTCCCTCCTGGCGGATAGGGGCCAATTGAGACCCCGGCGCCAGGCCTAGTCGGGAGGCGGGAGAACATAGCCGGCCAGGCGGCCTCCAGCTGTACCCGAGCGCACAGACGGGCCTACACCTGTACACTGGCATCGCACCACTAGCCTACGGCTGGCAGTGACTCCCGGCCCAGCGACGCCCCGATGGGCTATCGGACCCGGTCCTGATGAAGTCAGGCCCACACTTCCCTGGCCCCCCAGCTCAGGTCAGTGCAGCGGCGCCTTGGCGCACCCCCAATACCGCAGGAGGCACGGCCTTGGGAGCTTGACCCTAAGCAGCCCAAAGCGGCGTATTGAGAGCGGTTGACCGGACCTCGGAGCCTGCGGCCTCGGACCCACACAGTGGCAATCACAGGGAATAAGCTCAGGGCGCCTAAGCGAACTACGCCTTGCCAAGGACCCTACCATCGCTGAGTTGAGCCAAGCCTTGCCGGTGTCCCGCTGCCACTCGGCTGACCCTGCCGGACCTGGCCCGACTGCGCAAGGAATAAAAGACTAGACCCAGACACCCGGAGAGGCCTACACCATAGGAGAGGGGGACACTCAAGCACCGATAGAACCACCCCACCGGCCCCCATTGCCTGCAGCGCCCGCAGCACCCCAAGGAACACCGGACTGGGCGGTGAGTGGAAGATACCTCGGGCCCTAACCCACTGCATAGCACCATCCTGGACTGGCTGACGTAGTCCCCCCAAAGCGTCACCTCTGCACCCACTTGCACCCAGCTTCACTCACTGAGACTCTGGGAAACTCTCTGCCTTTGGAGCCCTCCTGATCCACCCCGGTGACTGGGGTTATGGCAAACACAAGTCGCAGAGCAGGCCGCACAATACCGGACATGCTAGCCAAGACCGCCACGAAAGGAGATAAGGCCCGCACACCCCCATCGCCTACCACCCAGGCCACCGCTACACCGCTGGATGATGGTAGCGCCCCAATCACGAAGGCGTTCCTGGAAACTCTATTCAATACCATGCGGGACGACTTTACGGCCCTGAAACAGGATCTGGCCGGGGAACAACGAGAATTGCGCAGATACGTGGACAGCCTGGGTGAACGGGTGGAGGCAGTGGAGACCACAGACCAAGCTCGCAGCGAATAAGTTGAATTCTTGCGGCAAGAGGTGCTCCAGCTCCGAGAAGAACAGGTAGACCTTCAGGCGCACACGGAGGACCTCGAAAACCGTTCCCGGAGGAACAACATCCGCGTGCGGGGAATTCCATTAAAAGCCGAGGGGAACAGCGTGACATGCTACCTACAAGAGCTCTTCAGGAAGATCCTTGGGGAACCAGCCGACTTTGAGGTCCGCATTGACCGAGCACACAGAGTGGGGCCGAACAGACGGGGCCCTGCCCCTCCACCAGACGTTCTGGCCTTCCTCCCCGATTTCCCGCTGAAAGAACGTAACCTGAGGGAGGCACGCCAGAAGCAGCATCTCACCTTCCGAGGCCACTCGGTGGCCTTATTCCAGGACCTCTCGGCCATCACACTACAAAAACGGAAATCCTTCCGAACTGTCACGACCTTTCTCCAAGAGAAAGGGATACCATATTCATGGGGCCATCCTTTTCGAATAATCTTCAAGTGGCAGGGTGCCCTACACCAGATGAGATCCTTCGTTGACACCTGTACCTTGCTGGGCCTCGACGCTGAGGAGGAGGAGCCGCCTGGGGGACTGTCGCAGAGGCGGCGAGGCGGGGGTCCCTCCTCATCGGAAGCTGATGGATGGCAGCAAGTAAGGAGACGACGCCACCCTAAGAAAGGCCTCAAACCAGACCCTGAAACAGTAGCCCAGGAACAGGCTGCTGCTATCCAGGAGGTGGTCAAGGACACGACGAGCCCGGACTGACGGAATGAGGTTTGGGGGTTGATTTAATGCATCAAATTCACAGAAGGCGGGACCGGGGAGCCATGGGAGCTAATGTTGCCGCGCTCCTCTACATTGAACCTTCATTTACTGACTCTACAGGCCTGTCTGACTCTGGATAGGCCTGGGACTTTGACTCAAATTTGGGACTCACAAGTTGAGGTTGGGGGGGGAGAGGGCGGAGCAGGCAGTTGGGGAGAGGTTAGGGGGGTTCTCTCTGGCTATTGGAGGGAGCAGCGTTGAGAAGTTGGGGTTAGGGTGGGATCCAGGGGTGTTGGGGGGTGGGGGTGTTGGGGGGTAGGGGATGGGGCGGGCCCTCCTTGTCCAAGGCCATTTTATTTTGAAGTTCCAAGTCCTGTTCGGCGGGACGCGCTACTTGGCACAGGCCACTCTAACCAGTTAGAATGTCCCGCCCACTGACTATTCTTTCCCTCAATGTAAGAGGGCTCAATAACCCCATTAAGCGCCGAGCGATACTCTCCCTCCTGGAATATACTGCAGCCGATATATGCCTTCTACAGGAGACGCATCTGCTGCCAAAGGACCACCACCGCCTTAAATCCCGAGCCTTCCCCTTGCAGTTTTTCTCCTCTGCAGCTAAGAAAGTGGCAGGAGTAGCAATATTGGTGTCCAGGTCCTTTCCAGGTCAGGCCCTACAGAAGGAAGCAGAGCTCAAGGGTAGGCTGCTAGTACACCGCTTTCTGATGGGGGACACGCATTCCTAATAGGTTCCATATACGCACCTAATGAGGGCCCGGAGAAATGTCTTCACGCAGCACTAGAGTCAGCCACCGCCAACACGCACCCACACCTGCTCCTAGGCGGAGATCTCAACATAGTGTTCCACAACACAGCTGACCGCTCTAACCAGCGATACGGGCAAGTAGGGGCACTCTCTGAGGCAGCTCGCACACACCTGGCTGACCTGGGTTTGACAGATTTATGGAGACACCTTCATCCTCAAACCACGGCATACACATACTACTCGGCAGCTCATAAGACATACGCGAGACTTGATTAATTTTTTTGCTCCCCACAGCTGGTCCTCCGCGCACAAGATGTCGATCCTACTGACCTCACTATCGGACCATTCCCCGATGCTGGCATCCTTTCTCTTCCCGAGCACACCCGGCCCGCAACGGCACTGGCGCCTTCGGGACAATCTGCTCCAGAGCCCTACTAACGTTAAACAGATAGAGTCCGCCATCTCTCAATTCCTCACTCATAACGCTAATGAAGACAATACCAAAGCCACCCAATGGGCTGCGCTTAAAGCAGTTCTTAGGGGAGAATTTATCTCCATAGCCTCGGCCAACAATAAGGAACGGGCTCAGAAACGGGCTGAAATAGCCCAGCGGGTTAAGGAGCGGGAGCAGATGCATCAACGCACGGGGGCGGCGCGAGCATGGCGCCAACTCTGCGTAGAGAGGAAGCTGCTGGCGGCCCTAGACCAGGATGTGGCAGAATACGCCGCACTATGTCTTCGGCACGCTTACTACACTGGAGGGAACAGATGTGGGAAATTACTAGCGAGCAAGCTACGAGAGCAGCGCCAAAGGCAGGGTATCCGCGCGCTTAGGACAGATCAGGGCGAGCAGATCACGGATGATGCGGCCATTGCCGCGACATTCGGTGACTTCTATGCCGACCTATACACGGCAGATGCACCCGATATGCTAGCGAGCCAGGGATACCTGGACAGAGTGTCTCTCCCAGCGTTGAACGACGCACAGGCGGAGCTCCTGGATCGGCCCATCGGACTGGAGGTGGTGATATCAGCGATATCCCGCCTCAAACTAGGGAAATCACCGGGCCCTGATGGCTACCCAGCGGCCTTCTATAAGACACTCTGCCATCAGGTGGCCCCGATTCTGCGAGACCTCTTCAACACCTTTGATCAAGCAGGGGCGATCCCGGGGGATTTGTTGGAGGCGGCGATATCAGTTATACCCAAACCAGGCCGTGACCCTACCCGATGTAGCTCTTATAGGCCGATTTCCCTCCAGAACATTGACCTTAAGCTCTACACGGGCATTCTCGCAAATAGACTGGCACCATATATGCAGCAACTATTGGAGCCTGACTAGGCGGGCTTTATACCCCAGCGCCAGACCAGTGACAACACCAAACAAGTCCTTCATCTCATAGAGGCAGGATCTCGGGCACGGCCGGACTGCATGCTGCTCACGATCGATGCAGAAAAGGCCTTCGATAGGGTACATTGGCTCTATCTAGAGCTCGTACTGCGGCGATTTGGTCTGGGAGAGACGCTCTGTAACCGCATATTCAACTGCTATCGCCATCCTAACGCTACGGTTCGAGTCAACGGCCACACATCCCCGAGATTCCCGATAGGCAGAGGCACCAGACAAGGGTGCCCCCTTTCCCCGATCCTATTTGCGCTCTATATGGAGCCGCTGAAGCAGAGGATCAGGCACCACGACCTCATCAAAGGGATCAAATTTGGCGGGGACATTCACAAGATTAGCCTATATGCTGATGACGTCCTGCTTTCTCTGACCGAACCGATGCAATCCCTTAGGGCCCTTTTTATTGAGCTCCATGCCTTCGAGCAGCATCAGGTTTTAAAGTCAACATTGAGAAATCAGAAGCCTTAAACATATCCCTATCTGCAGAAGTGCTCGCCGACGCCAAAGGAGAATTTGACCTGAAATGGTCCGACTCCACGATCCTGTATCTGGGAGTCCTCTTGGGCTCGACCCTGCAAGCTACCACGGAGGCGAACTACACCAGGCTCCGCTCCCGTTTCACAGACGAACTCAGGAGGTGGAAGCGGCATTCACTTTCCTGGTTGGGTCGGATAGCGGCCGTCAAAATGACCCTGTTGCCACAATTTCTGTATGTGTTCCAGACACTCCAGCTGCGCCCCCCAGTGGGCTGGCTTTAACGAGCACAGACAGATCTGGCACGTTTCATATGGAACGGCCGCTGTCCACGATTTAAGCACACGATCACAGCACTTCCCCCTGAACACGGAGGTGTGGGGGTTCCTGATCTCACTCTGTATTTCCAAGCAACACAACTCCGCACCTTGGTTGAATGGCATCAGCTAGAGTCAGGCAAAACCTGGCTCTTCCAAGACCATACGGTGGCAGCTAAGCCTATACAGGGCATCCCGTTTCTGCCTAAGGGACATAGACCACCTAACCTCTATGCGTCCCACATCACGAGCACAGTCCTGTAGATATGGGACAAGGTGGCGGTCCGGCATGAACTGGCCTCATTCCCCTCACCGATGACCCTGCTCTTTGATAACCCCGACTTTACTCCGGGCCTGGACCCCAGGGCATTCACGGATTAGAGATGCACTCCCTGCAGGGAACTAGGACACATGTTTGATTTAAATGGGATCCTACCCTTTCAGAAAGTAAAAGAGGATTATGGCATTACGGAAGAGGATCGTCTGCCCTACCTACAAGTACGGCATTGGGCCTTACAACCCACGGTCAGACCTGGTGCACAACGCTTCCTCACCGCATACGAGAAGTGGCTCCTGACGCGCTCCTCAGATAAGAAACTGATCTCAGACTTATACCGACAACTCCTCCTCACCAACAAATTCACACACAACGCGGGGAGGGTCCGGTGGGAGAGAGACTTAGGAAGGCAGCTCACACACAAGGAGTGGGGGGTATATATCACAGGGCCAGACACTCAGCTTACCACACAGGCCTCACAGAAACTCTGACTAAGGTAGCCACCTATTGGTACCACACACCAGAACATCTACACCAATGGGACTACCGTGTTAGTGACTAGTGCTGGAGGGGCTGTGGAGAACAGGGCACATTGGAGCACCTACTATGGAGCTGCGACTGCTTGCAGCCCTACTGGAAATCCATTCTAGACGAGATAGACTCCCACCTAGTCACTCAACTTCCCAGATTCCCAGCATATGTCTTGCTCGGCCTCCCTAACACGCTAATGTACCCATTGAAGTCCAGGAGAGGGCGACTCATAGCAATAGCTTTGGGGGCAGCTGTACAGAACATTGTGGCACACTGGCGGTCTGCTCAACCGCCCCCGCACACTGGCTGGCTACACAGACTCTGGACAATATTGGGGATGGAAAAGTTATCTCTAGCAAAGACGGCACAGAGCGAAGAGTTCGCTGCTCTTTGGTGGCCATTCCTGACTCTGCTTACTGGCGAATTCAGGGAACTAAGTTGCCCCCGTTACTTGCGCTTACTGCGACTGGCTGACACCCCAATTGAGGAAGTAGACGCCCGGCCACGGAAGCGCGAGTCCATACCCAGGGTTTAATATACATCCCCATACCCGAGATGGAGGACTATCTGCCTGCACTTGGTTTTTATTTTTCCTTTTTATGGCTTTGCCTTACTGGACAAGGAGGGGACGAGGGAGGGAGTGGGAGGGGGCGGAAATCGAGACCCAAGCTTCCCACGACAGGGGCCCTGTTCCAGGGACGCCGCTTGCATTTCTTTTGCATTCCAAATGATAGAAGCTCCCTGTATGTGGCTCAGTACTGATATACCAATTGACAACTGTGGTCTCTTAGTTTTTTCTGTTCTGATGAAAATAATAAAAGATTTAAACCATAAAGTAAAACCTGGATCCCCTATAGACTGCTGCCCACCACACGTCCTAAAAGAAGCCTTCACCGGCCTCCCGGGTCCAGCCCACTCTCTTCTGAATGAGTCCCTAGTCCAGGGTTGTGTCCCTAAGGCCTTTAAAGAGGCAATTGTGGTTCCCCTTCTGAAGAAATCAGGGGCAGACCCCCAGATCCTGTTGAATTACCGCCCATTGTCCTTGCTGCCGTACTTGGCAAAGGTACTGGAGGCTCATGTGGTAATGTAATGTAATGTAATGCACACTTGTATAGCTCAGCTGTCACCCAAAGGGTATCCCGGAGCTTAAAGATTACCAACCAGCAGGGACAGAGCAGAATTGTCCAAGATCACTTTTCTGGGGAAAAGTCTAGTTTTCAGTTCCTTCCTGAACCGAGACAGGGAATTCAGTTGCCTAAGTTCCAGGGGTAGATCATTCCACAGCCTGGCTGCTGTAAAGCTGAAAGATCTTCCACCAATTCGAACCTTTTTTGCTCGGGGGACATAGACCAGATTCGCAGAGGAAGAGTGCAGGGATCTGGCGGGGACATACCATACAAATTTCCTTTGTACGATTTTAGGCCCAGTTTTGTGTACAACCCTGTGGACAATACAGAGTGCCTTAAAGTGTACTCTCTGTACAACAGGCAGCCAGTGGAGATCTTTTAAGGGAAAAGAGGCCGAGTCTCCACGTGGCCGGGTCATTGCCAATTTAGCCGCCATAGTCTGTATTCTTTGTAAGTTCTTTAACAAGGAGCCTGGAGCACCCAGTAGGAGTGCATTACAATAGTCTATACTGCTCAGGACAATACTCCGCACCACTAAAGGTCTAGCAGAAGTGGGTGGTGAAGTGCCTGTCCAATTTTATTGAACAATCCAACTATCGCGACTCACATTAAGCTGGGTTTCAGCCTGCCCACTCAATGGAGACCGTAATTCTGGCGTTATTGGACTCCCTGCGAGAGAAGGCTGACAGGGGTACTCCTCAGGCCCTGGTGCTGTTGGATCTCTCGGCCGCCTTTGACACGGTCGACCATGGTATCTTGGTGGATCATGTCAAGTAGGCTGGAATTCAGGGCTCATCCCTTAGCTGGATTAGCTCCTTTCTAGAGGATCGATCCCAGGCAGTCTAGAGCGAGAGTCCACCATGAGCTGACCTCTTATGGACTTCTCGACGCTACCTGCAGCCTCTGCAAGGAGACCCCCTCAACCGTGACCTGCTCTGGTATGCCTTTTCTGACACCAAAAGGCACCCCTGCAACCATCCGTCCTGGGCTTTGGTGAAGAGGACGAAGGGTGTTGCTACGTACCCGAGAATCGAAACTTACCATGACAGCTTTTGGTTTCCTTCGACCGGCCTCCTGGCCTGAGCCTGCAGACCTTTTCCAATTTGGCCTGTCTTTGATGCTGTGTTGGCATCCTGCACCCGGGCGTCCCCGTACCGCTGGTGGTGTGGTGTAGTCATGGTGCTGCCTTGGGCCATGTCCAGTGTTGGCCTCAACCCCCAGAGACTAGTTCCCCCAAGCCGCTGTTACTTACCTGTAAGCAGCCTCTGTCCGATTGCCCCAGTCCCCCTTAATTTGTATTGGGTTTCCAACCTTGAACTTGCACCTGAACCCGGGCGTCCCTGTGCCGCTGGTGGTGCACTGTAGGTTCTGAACTGAACCTTGTCCAATACTAACCTTAACTTCCGAAGAATGGTCCTGTAAGGAGATGTTCCCTGTATGTATGTTGAATGTTTTCTTCACCCCATAGGTTAACGTTGCAAAGTCAGAAAATTGCACTAATTGTCCACTTTTTATATTGAAGAGAATTTCTATTGCAAAACGTATTTACTCAAGATGAAATTCTGTGGTTCCACAAAATAAATGTAACCAAGTGTCATTTTATAAATTGGTCTCAAATGTATTCATGAGTGTGTGTTATTTATTGCCCCTTTGTGTACAACACTGTGTGTCATTTATTGCCACTGTGTTTACAACAAAGGCTTAACACTACCCTCGGATACGTCTAACTGCTCCCCCACACTACCACAAAAGAGCATTAGTATTATCTACTTTAGCCTCCGTAAAACCTCTGGGGATCCGCTGGACTCTCTGCACGCTATACCTCTTTTTGGTATAGTATAGTGAGAGCCGACTCCCCACGCTCAAGCACTCACACTCAGACATAGACAGACAGACACACAAACTCTCTCTCTCACACACACATTCTCACACATACCCTCCATACCTCACATAAGAAACATATGTTTTGCTTCTACATGACACCTTCAACTAGGACCATTAGTAAATAGGCTCATGCAGAATGCAGAAGATCCTACGAGTAAGGATATCTGTGCAGTCATCCCCGTGACAGGAAAGAAGAAATGCAAATGAATGAATACAATGCTTTAGGAGGCTGAGCATTCTTAAACTAAGAAATGAATGAAAGATAAACCAGGAATAGAGAGAAACAGAAAAAGAAATAAGAAAGAGAAGAAAGAGTAAAATAAAGATAATAAAAACAAGGGAATAGAAAGTACGAAAGAAAGAAATGAGGCTCCCATATATTATATTCAGTAGTGCTTGTAATATGGCGGCCAAGATATCCGTCACGTTTGTGTCTGAGTAACGCGGCCAGTAACCCGGCCAGCGAACTCTAAATCAGGCTCTTGACACTTTGCAATGTTGCTGCTGTTAACTGCGCACCATTACTTCCGCAGAAGTCCCAGGCAAGAGACACCTGGTCGCCTGTAACATACTTTTTATAATTACAAGGGTGTGACAACACCACAGAACACTGCATAAACAACAAGTGCAGATTAAACCGCAGGGTTCAAATAAACCCACACACACACCGTAAGATTAAACCACACAAGCCTCAGTAACAGGTAGATAATACAAAGACTGATGGAGATAATGAAGCAGACCTAGAGATACAAGCATAGCACAGACAAGATAAAGGTCTTGATTTAGAGTTTGATGAGCAGGGTACTCCTTCACAAGCGTGGTGGAGTATCCTGTCCAACAAACGGATGGTCTGCCTGACCTAGTGCAAGTCAGGTGGATTGTCATGTGTCCAGCCTTTCTTGGGAGGCGTCGGAATAAATACATCGGACGCCATTCCTTTTCAAATCACGCAGTCTGAAGTATTTTTCTTTTATTCAGGACCACCAGGACCACCAGGGCCACTCTGGTGATTAACAACGCATCTGTACTAGTCCTAGGGGACCTCAACTTTTGGCCAACGATCCTGCCGAAAGCCCTCAATCAAAAGAGTTCACCAGCATTATGAATAGTTTGAATTTCTCGCCGCTCATTCACAGTCCCACCCACATACATGGCCATACGCTAGACCAAATCTGGTCACTGAATGTCCCATTCACATCCCCCATAATATCCCCATGTTCCTGGTCAGACCACTTCACTATCACGGTCTCCCTTGCCCTAGTGCCCCTGGCCAAACCCCTGCTTCCCAAAAACACCTGGGTTCGGAAATGGGGCAAAACAGATATGCCTTCTCTTTGCTCAACCCTGGCCAAAACCAGCCCTGACCTTTCAGGCCTTGCAACTACTTCCCAGTTGGCCGCTATTAACAACTGGTTTACCATGGCGGGTGATGAATTCGCTCCCCTAAGGCGGCTTACAGTCAAGCGGGCCCATGCAGCCAATCGGTGGTTCACTCCAGACCTTAAAGAAAAGAAACTAGCTGCAACACCATCCACGGTTTCAGCTGTGGCACCGATGGGTGACCAATTCACCTCCAACCCGGCTCCATAATTTTTGCCTGGTTTCCAGGACATGGATGACGGGGAGGACTGGGAGGGGTCTGAGGACCCTCTGGCACAGCAGTGCCAGTTAAGCCAGGACTGGGCAGATAAGCTAGGGGAGGCCAGTGGTCTATACACTTCACCTGACACTGGATTCATCTCTCCTCCTTCCGTGGCCTCGGAGGAGGCTTCTACTTATAGCGTGGTATTGAACAGGGCAGCTAAGGCCTTGGCTCATGAGCTCCTGTTGTGGCAGTGAGGACTAAACTCCTCACTGAGGTGCTCAAACCGCAGGCATGCTCCTCGGAGCCTCTGCTGCCGTTTAACAACGCCTTCACCGATGTTCTGATGGGCACCTGGTCCAAGCCCTCTACAGGCCTCCCTGTGGATCGGAACGTGGCCCGACGCCATCGCCCGGCTCCGGGCGACCCCTGCTTTCTGTTCTCCGGATTGGGAATCCAAAAGGTACGATCAGTTTGGAAAGAAATTGTTCTCCTCTCTGAGTTTGAGGCTGTGGTCTGTCAACACCACCTGCCTTTTGGGGCTTTACACCCACTCTCTGTGGGATACGGTTGCGCACGTGCTGCCACAGTGTCCGGAGGAGGCCAGGACACGGCTCGCCCAATCCCCGGTGGGTGGGCAGGATGCAGCACGGTACTCCATCAGGTGTGGACTCGCAGACTCGCTGGGCAGGGAGATTTCCATGACGGTGGCGATTCGTCGCCACGCCTGGCTGAGGTCTGCCAATTTCTGGGGAGAGGTCCAGGCCACGCTCATGGACATGCCCTTCAATGGCCGTTGCCTCTTTGGTGACAAAGCGGATAGTGCGGTAGAGCATTTCAAGGACTCCAGGGCGAAGGCCAAGTCCTTGGGCCTAGGCCAGCGCCAGCAAACTTCCGCTTTTCGTACCTTTTGTGGCCAAGGAAGTGGCGCAATACACATCCAGCCAGCCACAGGCCGCAGAACCAACCTCAACGCTTTTGTGGATGTGGTAACCGCTGTGGCGGTGCAGGGGGACAATGGCAGGGTCCACTCCCGCAGCATCTGCCTCAAAGCCTTCCTAGTCCGGCATTTCAGGCCCATTCGACGCAAGTGGGGGGGCAGGGTTCGCCATCACCTCCTCCACTGGTGTACCATCACATCGGACAGGTGGGTGCTGCAAATCGTCCGAAGGGGCTGCTCCCTCTCCTTCGAGGCGACCCCTCCAGCCATGCCACCGCAGTACCACCGCATGTCGAGGGATCACTTGCAACTTCTGCAAGAGGAAGTTACGGCCCTCTTGGCCAAGGGGGCTGTCGAGCTCATTCCTGGGCCAGAAGTAGGGTGTGGTTGTTATTCCCACTACTTTCTGGTTCCCAAGAAGGACAACGGAGGCCTACACCCTATCTTGGACCTACGGAACGTCAACAGCTTCCTCGGGAAGGAGAAGTTCAAGATGCTGACATTGGCTCAGGTCTTAGCTGCCCTAGGCCCTGGAGACTGGATGGTGGCGTTGGAGTTGCAGGACGCTTATTTCCACATCCCCGTCCTGCCGACCCACCGGCGCTACCTGCAGTTCACGGTAGGCCACGAGCACTTTTAGTTTACCGTACTTCCCTTCAGCCTTACCAGCGCCCCTCGGGTGTTCACGAAAGTGATGCCGGTGGTCGCAGCTCATCTGCGCAGATCAGGAGTTCCAGTCTTCCCTATCTCGACGACTGGTTGTTGAAGGCGGGCAAGTCCCAGACAGTCGTCTCCCACCCACAGACTACGGCCGACCTCCAGTACCGAAGTCACACCTGTGCCCCTCTCAGAAGCTCCTCTACATCGGAGCGGTTCTGGACTTGGCGCAGTTTCAGGTTTATCCTCCTGAACAGCGGGTTCGGGATATTCAGGCTCTGATTACGATCTTTCAGCCTTTATCCCGGGTCTCGGTCAGGTTGACGCTGCGGCTGCAGGGTCTGATAGCCTCCTGCATCCTACTGGTGCATCACGCCAGGTGGCGGATGCGGGCTCTGCAGTGGGACCTGAAGTTTCAGTGGGCACAGCATCAGGGCAACCTGTCTGACCACGTCCTGATCTCGGAGGGCACTGCGAGACAGTTGCAGTGGTGGCTCACGGACCGCGATTGGGTCAGCGGCAGATCCCTCTCCCTTCTTCAACCGGAGCACGTAGTGGTGACGGATGCATCCCTCCTGGGATGGGCGGGCCACATGGGAGAGGAGGAGATCAGATGCCTCTGGTCTCCACCGGAGCCCCGGCTCCATTCAACCTTCTGGAGCTGTGGGCGATCCGGCTTGCACTGAAGGCATTCCTTTTCTCTGTCCGGGGAAGTGTAGTGCAGGTGTTCACGGACAACAGCACCGCCATGTGGTACTACAACAAACAGGGCAGGGTGTTCAATGACACATACCGTCATACATGTCCCTTCACAACACGGGCAAACTTGTAATAATATCAAAAAGCAGCTAATAGAACAAAACAACAAAATGATCAAACCATCAAATATACATGCAGTATAGTAAGCGCAAAAAGCATAGACAAAGCACAATAGCACTTGTAATCAAGCAGAAACACATGCATTCATGCACCCCAAAACCCAAAATACAGGCCTGCTTAATTTGTCAGAAACGAAATCAAAATCAAATTGAACCAAACTTAATCTTTAATTTACTCACACCCCGCTTTTGCCAGGTGATCACCAGTTGCTGGTTATCAAAACTGGCAAATAAACCTTACCGTGTCACTGGTGACACATAGTGAACAGCAAGAACGATTCATAAGGAAAAAATATAAAATCATGAAAAAAACACACAAACATTTCATGTCAAAGAAGTCATAATAAAACCCATCTCTTTGCAACATACTACTAACACAGCGCATAACAAAGTAAATCTCAACTGTTAACCAACCACCCTTCTTTTAAAACGTTCTAACCCACTTTAATATTGCCTGTCCAAAAATAAAGCTCTTTCACAGACACACTGTGTCCCGTGCACCAGCCTTCCCTTGCGGCCCCTCTAGACCCTTGGCCCCAAGGCCCTGGGAGCCTGCGGCCCTTCATGGTCCCCCCTCTCCCCAAAGCCCCTGAGGGCCTGCTGTTTCCCTTTCTTCAAGGCTGGTCAAGAATGCACTTCTCAAAAACAAAAGCCTCGTGCAACCCATCTAATGTGCAAGCTTGAATTTTCTGTGAGACAGAGAAGCTTGCACCAAGCAGTCATTGCTCCATCTGTCTTCACTTACTCCTAAACCCCCTTCTCACTGACCTTAAGGTCAAACCCTGCCAGGCGAACCGTGCGGTCCTTCCAGGCCCCAGATCCTATTCCCTCACTCAAACTGACAAAGCCAGAAACCCTTCCCCACTCATTCTAAGCTACAAAATCAACCCTGTTGAAAACCACATGTTATATAAATGACTTCTTTTAGGGATAAAATACATTTAGTCCTATATTATAAAAGCATTTAATGTGAACAAGTTGCAGAACATAATAACATAGCATACCAGCATTATATTAAATGTTTGCTACCACCCTATGCAATGGTACTCATTATCAACCCTACAAAGATAAAAGACAAAATAGGCCCTGCCAAAAAGGTAGAACCTTCAACCCTGATATTAACCATAAACCTCTGCACTGGGCACAGTGGCTCACTGAGCTATGAAGAACAACCTCAAATAATAACAACCCACAAATTTGTAATATACACAAATATGCATTTTCTGAAAGCCAGAAACACTGCAAGGCTATGGAAAATGACAAGAGTGCTATGTAAAAAGTCCATTTTAACTGAATTTCGACTTTTGACTTTGGGGCACTTAAAAACGAAAATCCTGCAGTTGCATTACATATTAATCAACCCCAGAATGTGCTTTACAATTTACAAAGAGCAAACATGAAGCATCTCGCATGTAATGGCTTAAAAAAAAATGAGCCCTCACGCCTGCGCCAAGTAAAACCCTAACATGCAAATGTCCGAATTATGCAGTCACACAGTACTTTAATCAAATTGTAATTTTAGGAGGTCATAGTATGAGTATTAAGCTTTATAAATATCTAAAAACGATTTTGAAAAACACATATATTTATTTCAAATAATTTTTCCATGTTTAATAATTTTTTTTTTTTTTCCAAACCCAGTCTGAATTGCTAAATCCACATTTAAAAAACCAAACTGCATCTTTTGCCTATCAGTTTAGATGCAGTCATGTATGAGCCTACGCACAAAAGCCTAACTTAGAACAAGACAGATTTTCGCGCCAGAATTTAAAAAAAAAGAGGACATTTAAGCAACAACCCAAGAATATAGTTTGAAAAAGTATTAAAGGAAAGGAAAACCGCAAGTAAAATGTTTTCCAGTGATACAAAATAATGAACCTTACTTTTGTAACCCTCCAAAACCTTTATTCTGAAATGCTAAATTCAGAGCGTGGGCTAGGCTTCTGGCTGAATAAACATTCCAATGTCATTTATGGCCTGTAAAAAAAAAACAACAGCTGCCGTTCTCAAGGCAGGAAATGGCCTGCACAAAGCTGACCCCAGAACTTTCAGTCTTACTGAAAACAGAAACTGTTCAGAAACGTGTGTGCCACAAGATACATTTAAACGTAGCAAAAATTCACTTTAGTTGAAGTTTTAACATTTTACACGTATGAAAATGCATGTAAGTAAAAAAGCTACAATTTCGTTTTCCCTACCAAACACACAATTTAATTTTGAGGCCTTTCAGGTTCCTAGTGAATGTAAATTTTAACTTTATCTAATTTAAGCATTTTAACATTTTGCACATATGCGCCTTTGCTTAGTCTATAAATTAAAAAGCAACATATAGCTATTTTAGCAGGTAACATGGCAAATTACTGCGTTCTTATTTAATTTCCACCTAATATCAATTAATCCAACATTTTCCTTAACAGACTGAAAACATCAAGAAATCCACAATCACGCATTGAGCTCCTTTCACACAGAAACAGAAACATTTCAAACATGCAGGACACACAATACAGCGCTTAAGGCATGTGTTTCATAAATTCGCGCCAACGCTATTCACAAACAGAAATTACACTAACAGGAACAAAACCCCCACATTTAAACACACATTGAACCCACAGATCAACACATTGGACTGAAACAAAAAACAAGCCACAAACAGATCTTAAACCAAACCAATTGTAAATGCTAGTTGTACGTCATATTTACAAGGAACGTTTGGCAATGATGTTTCAATTCACAATTTTTTTTCACTGGCATAGCACCAAAAATCGCTCTGCATTCCCCATTCATAAAAGTGCACAGAACAAAGGATCCTTATGTGTATTATGTCCATATTTTAGTTCCCTGGGGATACAAAATCACCAAGGAAGAAATATGTTTTCACACCTAAACCTATTTAGGTATCCCTTCTAAGGGAAGCCGGCTCATTTACTTCAAATCACATTATGGTACCTTTCACAAAAGCAACACATTTTAACATGTGAGCTTAACCAAAGACAACAGGCATGCCAAAAATAGTGCAACATATACACTATTATCAAAGGTTGAGGAAATATCCCCGCATGACCTGCCTATAGGAGTTGCAACACATACATATCAAATCAAATCATATCAAATCATATTCATATCATATTCTTCAAAGGTCAAACACAATCCAAAGTAGACAAGTCTATCTCAAATTCAAATATGTCAACAAAGGCATCCAAACTTAGAGCAGGCACCGCAAAATTACTTTTACCAAACATAAGCTGTCCAAATTCTAACTGCCAAGTTTTATCTAACAGTCTATCTTTTTATGTTACATTTTAATACTCACGCCAAAAGTGTTCTCAGTCAGGGGTGACTTCCTGGGGAGGATCAGAAATCAGGAAGAACAGAAACACACCGAGCCGCAGACACAAGGAATCACAAGAAGCGCAGTGCACAGCATACCCTCTTTGCAGAAACCAGTCCCATGCTGCTCAGTAGTTTTCTGCCTCCTGGCAAGATGATCACTCCTTCAGATAGCCACCTCTCTGATGACTCCTGGCTCTGGCTCGCCATTTGTGGTATTCAAATAAAAGCAGTAAGAGACTGACACAGAATTCTGAAATATCAAAGGACAGTTTATTACATTCATACGAGGTGAGGCTGCGTCGCCCAAAGGCCATGGCAAATGAATGAGGCAGTCTGAGGAAGCCAGAAGGCTGACGCCTTATATATATTTCAGACTTACACAGTAAGCATACATGAAAAGGGGCAGTCTTGGCTCCTGTGAGCACACAAAGAATACCTAATATGGACATATAGTTTCTCTTTGTTGAACCAAGTGGGAGGAACTAACAGTTTCAGAACGTAGTGAACACATTCCTATGTAAAACTAATCAGTAACAGCTGCAGACTCTACCAGGCATTTCTGAGCATGCGTGGAAGTGGAGGAGGCTAAATATATCCTGTTACTAGGCAGCCTTCAGGCGCAGCTAAAAGGAAGGTAGGACAAAGCACATAGTGAGCACATGGCAGCACATGGTAGCCAAGATGGCCTCCAGAAACTAAAATGGCTTCCAAAAAGCGGATAAGATAACTTCTAAATGCGAGATGTTTTCTGCTAACGCTAACCCATTTTTACCAATTTACAACAGCAGGGTCCCTGCCTCCAGCAGGAATATTAAGGACTTCTTCCAATTGATCTTATATCCTGAATAATCTCTAAATATGTGTAAAAATGTGTAGGGTTCGTTCACTCAAGAAGGCTGATTACGTGTCCTGTAGCAAAACGTCAGTGTAGAGGGAGCTTCTCTCATCCCACTCCTGATCAACTGGAGTACCCCATATGAGAGGTCCTGGCGAACCCACACACTTGTGAAGAGTATAGGAGACAAGGAACATCCCTGTCAGATGGCAAAGACTCGGGAAACTGTATTATTGATGCGCATGCACGCTAGAGGGGCCACATACAAGAGCTTGATAGCAGTTCCGCTGGTTCAGCAAAGGAATTCCCTGTTGAATTTGGTACTCCATTAAGGTGTCGGGAGATGTAAGCGCCTTCCCTGGTGTGGCATAAAGACCGATTGATCAGGATGATCCACTGTTGAAATTACTGTCCGCAGGCAGATCGCCAGGGCCTACGCAAGGACCTTAGTCTCAAAATTAAGCAGGGAGAAAGGTCAGTTGCTGGTTCGTCCATTTTTGGGATGACCACCACCCCGTCGCTGGCCTTGTTTGCAAGGCTCCTATTGTCTTATTTATTTAGTCTACTGTCAGGTCTTTGTCTAGTGCGTCTCGGTCCTTATTCGTTAGCATTGGCAGGGTCAGGTCTTTCAGGAAGTCTCTCCCAGTATTTCCGTCCCCTTGTTGTCTGTGTCCCCAAGGATTCTGTTCCGTCCTTTGTCTTGTCTCTCTAACCATGCAAGCAACTCATTGGCTTTATCACCGACATCATAGAGACAATGCTGGGTAGCCAGCGCATGAGTGCCTGCTATTTTCCATTAGTGCTCTTAATGTGTGCTGCTTCAGTTGATGGTGTAATGGGAGAGAAACTGATTCCCCACGTGCCAAGCGATCCTCCAGGAAAGCACATTCCCTGTTCTGAGCCTCGCACTTCAATTTACGTTCCTTCGGCATTCCCCCAATCAAGGCTTGTGTCTGGCCTCGAATCACTGCCTTGAATTCATCCTATAGCCTGCAAGCTGATTCAACAGGCCGCCCGTTCTCCTTAAAATAGAAGTCTGCTCCATCTCTCATACGAGCTTTAAACGTCTTGTCTTTTAAATATCACGGATCAACCCTTGGGGGTAGGATGAAGGCCACAACCGGACCATCGAGTTGCACCTCCACCAGCGAATGGTCTGAGATTCCCCCTGCTATGTGCGTAGCAGCTCTAAAATCAACAGTCTGGGTGAAAGGATGGTGCAGGCATGCCAGACTACCATGTGCAGCAGACAGGTGCGTCCGGTTCTGATCCCCTCTTCCCCTCTAGGGGCCTTTAGGAGTATCATGAATATGATACAGGTGCAGTTCTGTCATTCCAGTCACCCCAATGCGTTTATGCTCTGTCCTAAGCATCTTACCCTTTCACAGGATGAGGCAGTCTTGTCTGGGTCTCTTTCCTGTTTCCCGGCACTTGAATAGCACGCGCAAACACTCGAGAGAGCAGTGACCCACCAGCAGGCTTTTGTGGAGCACTTTTGTCCTGGAGGTAGTGCTGCATTCAGTAGGGCACCCACTCTGTTTTTTCTTTGCAGTTGCCTGAAGATCAGCAGTCACACTAGGCCGGTCGGTAAGTGCAGCTCCTCTGGAGGCCCGACCGTCAGCAATTGAGCCCACACTGTGGCCAGCTGGACCACAGTCGTAAGCCCAGACAGGGTGTTCGACACTGGAGTAGGTGTAGTCCCTCATGGGCCTCTGACACAGAGTAGTCTGGAATTCAGCCACTAAAAGCCCAACTCAGGCTTTCCAGGAAGCCAGTAGATTCAGACCCTGTTTTGTTAGGAATTTGGCAAATGCAACCTTGAACGGGCGGGTTGGCAGCACACAATCGTCCAACTGGGCCTCAACAATCACGTTGTCGTAGCGTACTATTTTCTGCCCTGAACTGTTGGGAGAGTCTTGGGGGTGGAGGTGGGGGGTGTCCCTTAGACTAGCACTCTCACATTGCATTTATCCTCTGCACACAAACGCCCTAAACACGCACTTGATGTTAGCTCAAAGTTTGGGCACATGTATAGAAATGGAGCATTACATGGGTGTGTCAGTAGGACGCCACTACACTGATGCAAATATCTCATCAGGCTATTGATCCTTACAACAGGGTGCATTGCCACCTCCGCTCTAGCTGTTAAACCCAGGACAGTCCTCTGACTCAAATAAGGGCACAATTGGTGTGACCCTCCAGGTCACAGGACCGGTCCAAGACCTCTCATAGTCCCTTGTTAGAAGTAGCACAGTGCTGGAGTGGCAGAAAAATCTCATGTAATTGTTTTTTTTTTACTTTGTAGTGGATTTACCCCAGTAACGCCCAGTTACAAGTTTGACGCCATGGACTGGGCAGTTGCCACGAGGAACAGATTCTTCTGCCTGTCAAACCACATGCCATTCACTATTTCATAGTGTTTTTCTGCTTTTATTTACCACTTGTATTAAGCAGGTGGTAGATATATGCATGTGGTTGGTTGGGGGTAGATAGGTGAAGCAGGGGATGAAAGGGAAAGCATTTTCTAACAGAGGGAGAAAGGTAAATTGTTATTTGCATGATTAACAAAAATCTTACGATTACTGCACTCTTAAAGGAAACACACCAATTTAAATACAGACCAACAATTTTAAAATTTCAAAAAATCCAGATTAGTTTTCTTAAATAACATAAACACAATTTATAGACATTACATCAGACCGTCATCTTTCCAGGACTTAATATCAATTGTGTCAATTATTATTTCTGTAATTTATGTGTGATGTCATAAAAATAGTCTTAAATGTTGTCCTTAATTATCTTAGACTTCCAGATTTCCTGTGGGCAACTCACAAGTATCCAACTTCTTTTTAACAAGTATTAAAAATGTAGTAAAATTGGCGTTCATTTTAATACCCGACGGTCTAAAAAAAACTACCATGGCATGTCTGCAGGTGCGAACAACTCTGCCAATGAAGCAGTTTTTCAAATATCGTTTTCTTTCTGCCATCATTACTACACATACACAAACAAAATGCAAAATACTTTCGTCCCATAGGTTGCATGGGCTGCACATAGTCGGCTTAGATG
Organism: Lissotriton vulgaris; assembly: GCF_964263255.1. NCBI lineage: Eukaryota > Metazoa > Chordata > Amphibia > Caudata > Salamandridae > Lissotriton > Lissotriton vulgaris. Next base: position 105,903,675 of record NC_141685.1, on the reverse strand, counting down.
GTCTCAACCAGGGCACTAAATGTTTTAAGCCAGGTAAGTTGCCGAATCGTGCGTTCATAAAGGTGTTTTTGGTTTGTAGAGACCATGGTATTTCTAAATATGGTTGGACCTCAAGACTCGTATATTCCTGAACCAACATCCATGCGTGGGATCTCCTAATAAACAGTTCTTTGTCTTTTAAAAGTGACTTTTTTTATTTATTTTTATTTTCAAAAACCTTTATTAAGGAATATCAACATGGCAGACACAATACACCGTGCAGAACCGCCGCGCGCGGTAGCAAGATAAATTACAATACAGACATTGAGTTGCAATTGGGTTACGTTTACAGCAATTCAGTAAAACCAGGAATGTCAAAGTCACAGAACCACAGTCCAGGGCTACAGCCTCCCAAGGGGAAGCACGCATAGAAGCACAATAACAGATGAAAGTCTAAAGCAGCAGGGGTGCAGATGGGGAGGTGGGAGCATTCACTAACCAACACCGGCGGCCGCCATGGACCCAGGGCCGGCGGCGAGAGCAGGAGAGATAGCGCCGCTGGGGTGGGAGCGGGAAAGGAGATAGACGACCGGGGGGCCCAAATGTCGACAGGGCGGGACCTGGCTGGCATTAAATACCAAAACTCAGAGAAGAGTCTGGCATCGAGAGACATCCTCGAACCAACTCTCGACCCTAGGAGCAGGCCGCCGACCCCTACACATGGCCACCCTACGTCTAGTGAGTACCAAAAGCATCGAAATCAGGCGGCGGGAAGCATCAGGGCAAAACTTAACAAAGCCAAGAAGGCACAGGGGAGGATCTGGGCGCACTGCAGCACCGGTGATGTCAGAGACGGTGGAGCACACTGCCTGCCAGAACTCAGAGACCTTGGGGCAGAACCAAGCTGGGCAAAGTCTGCGGCGGGAGCAGCGCAACGCATACAAGTATCGCCAGGGGTGAACTCGAACCAGTAGAGCAGCACTGGGGTGTGGTACAGTCTGTGCAAGTACTTGAAGTGGATCAGGCAGAGCCGGTAATTCGGGGACAACTTTTTGGTTTGGTTACAGCAATACAACCAGTCGGCCTCCGAAATGTCAATTCCAAAGTCTGCGCGATCCGATGAGATGGGGGCAGACCCCAAGGACAAAGCGTACAGTTTGGTGACTAACTTGTGCGGCGATGTGGAAGTATGAATGAACTCCAGAGCCGGGAGAGTGGGCTGGGGCTGAGGCAATGTGGAGTGCAGTTTCTGGCAAGTGGCACGTAACTGATAAAATAGTAGCATGTCCTGCAACCCCGGATACTCTGGAAGAGTGTAAAAGGAATTCTCCGGGTAAAGATCCGCCACCGTTCTCAGGCCCAAATGCGCCGCGTGTCGGGACATGCTGGAAGACTGGAGTGAAGGGAAATCTGGGTGATCCGAAAGCACCCATCCCACCGGCAGACATAGGGAGGGTGAGGATATCGTAGGCCACCCTGGGTTGTTCACCTGCCCAAATACGCAAAATGACTAGAGAGCGAAGTTTGTGAAAGAAATGAAAGGTGAGGGGGATAGGTATGTTCAAGAAGAGATAGAGGAATTTAGGCAGGACCACCATTTTTGGTATGGCGATATAGCCAGCCAAGGATAGCGGCAGTTGGCTCCACGAAGGGATTCTGGATTCAAGCCAATCAACAGCCCGCCCTAAGTTTGACCTCCACAATTCATCCAAATCTGTACTTAACCAGATGCCCAAATAGCGTGTGGGGCCAGATACCCACACAAATGGAAAGTCCGGTGTGAAGGGGACAGTAGCATCAGTCAGGGAAAATAGGACCGACTTACTCTAGTTCATCTGGATGCTCGAAAGCCCGCCAAAACGTATGATTTCCCGAACCAGGGGGCTAAGGTTTTCCTGGGGGTGGCAGATATATAGGGTGACGTCATCCGCATACATTGAGACCAGGAGAGAGCGGGAAGAGAAACCAATGCCCCTGTGTGCATGGTGCTGCCGTAGCCTGGCAGCCAGGGGCTCCATGGCGATGGCAAAAAGCATGGGCGATAACGTACACCCCAGGCGAGTGCCACGGGCAATGTTGATCGGGTCGGATACCTGCCCATTAATGCAGAGACGTGTGGAGGAACTGGTGTAAAGGAGTTTGATATTACGCAGAAAGTGAACGCTGAAACCCATACGCGGTAGAATGCTGAACAGGAACGGCCACTCCAACATATCGAATGCCTTGGTGGCGTGGAGCAGTGTGGCCACGGGTGGCAAGTTAGGGTTAATTTGATGCCGGACAGAGAAAATGGTCCGAAGATTATGTGAGGTTGCCCTGCCAGGTATGAAGCCAGATTGATCAGGGAGATTTGGCGAAGATTTTATTATCTATGTTTATTAGGGAAAGAGGACGGGAGGAGTCACGACGGTTGGCAGGCTTGTCAGGTTTAAGAAGCAAATTTATCAATGCTTCGCGCAGGGACTACGGGAATAGCCCGGTGTCGAAAGACTCATTATACATGGCCTCCAGATATGGTTTCAGGATGTCAGCGAATGATTTGTAGAACGAGGCAGGCAGGCGATCCAGGCCAGGGGCGTTATCACTAGGTAAGCTGTTGATGGCAGCCAATATTTGTTCCCTGGAGAATGGCTCAACAAGAAATTTTCGATGGTAGTCTTCGAGCCAGACGAGGGCGATGGACTCAAAATATTGGTCGAACTCCTCCCGTGGCAAGGGAGTGTCGGCACAATAGAGGTGAGAGTAAAAGTCGAGAAAAGGGATTTAGTAAGTAAGTAAGTAAGCTTTATTTCGATATATAAAAACATATCATAAAAGCGAAACATCACAGTATAAAGCAATGATCAAACAATCAATTTGCAATTCGTTATACATTAAAAGAGATCTGTCAAATGGAAAAAAAAACATGTTAAAAGACGGGGGGGACGTTATTGGATCATCAGTTTTTTAGTGGTTCTTATGCGCCAAGCCCATCCTAGGAATTTTGCCAGACAAATGGAGAAAAAAGGTCTTGTGTCTGAGAGCAGTATTCTCAGAGCTTCCAGATGCGAACGAGTTCCTAAGCTCCTAAAAAGAGGTTTCAACCACCTCCGTCTGGGAGCTAGGTAGGCTCGACACTCAAATAAAAAGTGTGCAACGGATTCTGTTTTCAGCTCACAAAATGGGCAGTTGGGAACAGTTTGTAGGGGTGGTTTCCAGGTAGAAGTGAACTGGCATAAAGGTAAAACCCCAACCCTGAATTTAAAATATAAAGCCCTATCATAAGAACTGTGTATCAGGTCCAAATAAGCTTCTCTGGAGGGGTTACATTTAACCATCAGGAAGTTGGCAACAGTTTTTGGATGGTTTGATTTGCCCAGTCTCTCGCTATCGACCCAAGACCAATAGGCCGTCTTCAATTCCTGTTTGGGAGGTGCGGTTTTATTTTCCCACGCAGATCCCAAACCAAGCAAGATGAGTGCCTTCTTAACCTCTCTAAGCCAGGCGATTTTGTGCCAGCCAGGAAGGGACAATACGTCTTTTAGGGCATCCGCATAGCTATGGAGTTCAGGAACGTTCCAAATTCTGGACCACAGTAATAAAGGACGTAATTTAGCTTGGTCGCAGATAGGGCGGGTACCTGCGTCGAGCAAGAGTGGAATTGTGGGAGTGCTCTGGGGTAGCCTCATCAAGTCTTTATGGAATTTGTTTTCTAGATGGGCCAAAGTGTCCACTCTCTGGGTTCCCCAAAGTTCTGCACCATACAATGCTGCACTCACAACCCTGGCCCTATAGATGTCAAGAAGTGCCCCGATCGGTTTTGTGGAAGAGGCACGTTGTTCTTTAAGTAAAGCGCCAACAACCCTCTTGTGGGTTAGAAACACTTTCTGGTGATGGGCCTTCCAATTCATACTATCACAGAGGCGAATGCCTAGGTAGTCAAATTCTTTGACCCGTTCTAACGGAACAGAGTCTAGAGTGGGGGGTTTTACAGATTTCTTCGGGGGGTTGAGGACAAGAAATTTGGTCTTACCAATATTTATTGCTAAGCCCTTGGCATCACAGAAGGCCTTAAAGCTGGTAAGTAGCGCCTGTATGCCTATGGGTGTCTTCGAAATCAGGAGGGTGTCGTCGGCAAACAGGAGTGTCGGGATTTTCCTTCCGGCCAGGGATGGTGCGTCTGCAGGATGTTGTAAAAGATGCTCCACCACTCCATTTACGTACAACGAAAACAGAGTGGGGGCAAGCACACACCCCTGGCGAACACCCCTGTCTACTGGGATACACAATGTTTTTTCTCCCTGGGCACCCCATCTGATTTGAGCAAAGTTATTTGCATGGAATTTTATCAATAGGGCCAGAAGGTAAGGGGGTAGACCTAGACCGTCGAGGACTTTCCACAGTAATGCTCGTGGAACCAGGTCGAAGGCCGTTTTTAAGTCAATGAAGACTAGGTATAAACTTCCTCCTCCTAGCACCACTACCTTCCAATAGAGCATTAGAAGGCGGAAAGTCTGCTCGACGGTACCTGTCCCTGATCTAAAACCTGCTTGGAAATCAGATAATATCTGGTTATCATCCACCCACTCCAGAATCCTGCCCAATACCACTTTCCCCGCCACCTTTTGCGTTGTGTCCAACAAGCTGATGGGGCGGTAATTGGCTGGGTCTTCCCTGTTGCCTTTCTTGAAAATGGGGACGACTTCAGCGCCCCTCCAGGAATCAGGGAAAGAACCCCCCAACGTAACCTCATTAAGTAGTTCTGCAATTAGTCTGCTCCAAAATGGGGGATTATTTTTTATCAGGTCGCCCGGGATCCCGTCCGGGCCTGCCGCTTTGTTGGGAACAATACAACTAATTGCCTTCTCTACTTCTACGGCGGTGAATACAACTTCGTTTGGTGGAAGGACTGTAGAACTGAACCGTAATAGCGGGTCTGGTTGGGGGGGCCCTGTTTGCGCTGAATACAAGTTCGAAAAATGGGCAAACCAGACAGCGCCAGGGATGTTACAAGTCAACTGATGATCTATGGGCTTTTCTCTTGACCTTAGCAAGTCCCAAAACCCCTTGGCGTCTTTCCTTGTACTTGCCTCCGTTAAATCACGCCAAAAGTTGAAGTCATATGACCGCTTGGCCTCAGACACAGATTTCCTGTAGAGTTTCCTTGCAGACCTGATGGCAGCTTGGTCTTTCCCTTTTACTGCGGCCACGAGATCACTCTTAGCATTTCGGCAATTCGCTGTGAACCACTTTCCATTCGCTCTCGGGACGTCTTTTGCAGCGTTTCTAGCGCTGGGTTTCGAAATAGTAAATAGCCCACTTAGTGCTGTTACTGTCTCTAAAAATAGTGAAGAAAACTTCTTGCCATCATCGTTTATAGTATCAAACTTGGATTCAGCCTGTAGTAGGATGGTTTCAGCTTGTGTCATCCTTGCCTCGTCTGCTGCGACTCTTGCCCATTTAAGACGTCTCCCGCAGTTTGAGGGGAGGATCTCACATGAAGATTTCCATATCTGATTGGTGTTTTCTTGGGAGCCCTGATGCCAGGGAACAGAAATGGTTACTGCAAGAGGGTTGTGGTCGCTATCACAGGTTTCTATAACCTCCATGTCTTGGTGGTATGACCAGAGGGTATAGTTGAGCATGACAAAGTCAATTCTGGAAGAGTGGCCCGTCCTATTATATGTGTGGGCACCCATGGGATCTGATCTGGAACGCCCGTTTGTTGCTCTCAAATTGTACTCCATACAGAGAGCGTTTATGTCGATCACCCTCTGTGTCCATTTCGGGATCGGGTCAAGGTTCAAGATGGGGATTCCCCTCCTATTATCCTCCTCATTGGTGTCCAGAATATCTTCTATAGCTAAGGGCTCAAAACAGCAGTTAAAATCGCCTGCCAGCAGGACGAGAGAGTCAGCGTCACAGGCAGCCAGGTTGTTACTTAGACCTAGTAAGGTTAGGGATCCTCCGTTCCTACTGTCCCTTAAATAGATATTGAACAGTTCAAGCTTCCTTCCCCCTTTGTGATGGAGTGTTAACCATTGGAGGTCAGGAGATTCAGTGGATCTTCGAAGAACGCTGAGGTCTAGAGCTATATTAATCCAAATAAGAAGACCGCCGGACGGGCGTCCTTTGGAACCTTGTTGATGAACAGCCGGGACATGGAAGGTCGAGAAACCCACTCTATGTCTAGGTTCCTGGCACCATGTTTCCTGCAGCAAACAAATGTCGTAAGGTGCCAGGAAGGTGTTCCATTCCGGGTTGTCAAGGTTGCGTTCGAGGCCAGCCACATTCCAGCTTAAGATTTTCAGTGAGGATTCGCCAGGTGGAGAGATTTTAGGAACGTGAGTGGATAAGGAAGAGTTTTCTTCATCCAGGATAGTTTGTGTTTGGGGGATCTTGGTCCGACAAAGTTCAGTGAGGGCAGCACTGTCTGGCAGTTTGATCTCCATTAGATTGGATTGAGCGGGAGGTGGGGTCAGGCAGTGGCTGTCTGGCCGTAATTCCATCCTTATACAGTCTGGAGTAACCGTTTTAGTCAGATCCAAGACACGTGGCGTGCGAATCAGGAGTCCGCCATCATTAATTTGTGGGCTGTAAGTTTGGTTTCCAGATAATTCTGTGTCCATGGGAGACAAAGCTTTTTCTAGTTGTGGGGAAGCGGGGGGCGCAAAAAGTCAATCGACCTCCTCCAGGCCTCCAAATCTGTTATAGGTTGAAAGGCCATTCCAGTGTAAAAGGGTGTCCATTGGCCTCGTTGGGTTGATGTTCCATGGATGGTGCTGCATCAAGGATCGAGTATCCGCTTGGGAATGTACTTGGCGTGGAGGGTAAAAGTAGGATAGCGGCCTCGGGATGACAAGGGATTCTTCGCTAGTTGGCCAGGAGCAAATATGGCGTGCCGTATGTGGGTCATCAAAAGTTACAACTACGCAGTCCCCTTTCTTAGATTTCTTTGTTGGGCCCACCCAGGGTATTCTGCGGACCATCATTACCCGGCTTCTCTCGCCATTAGAAGTTGGTCTATTAACATTGAGCCAATGCATTGTTTTGTTTTTCAAAGACCAATGGTTTTCGTATTGGTCAGTGCCGAGGACAGGGACGCCTGTCAACACAACTACATATTCGTTGGCCTCTGGAGGAAGATCTATATAGCCTCCTCTAAAATTTTCTTTTGGGCGAGGACCCTGGGTTTCTATAGGGTGGGGTCTAGTAGGTGGTGCCAGATTTGGATTTGTTTTTTTCTGCTTGGGATTCCGTGCAGGAGCCTGCGGTTTGGAAGCCTGAGGTTTAGCGGTCGTGGAAGTTTGATCCACAGCCACCGTCCTCGGCTTGGGAACAGGCCTTGCAGCAACAGGTGCTGGAGCGGGGTGCTGCTCAGCCTGTGCAGCAGGAGCTGGCAATTGAGAATCGGATAAGGACACGCCCTGATTTTCAAGATTTCTCAGGCCAAGATTGGCCAGAGCAATAAGGCTCTTCTCCATCTCGAGTAGATTGTTTTCTATCCTAGACAATCTTAAGTCGAGTGGGGAGAGAAGTTTTTTTAGTGTTTCCCAGACTTGGTCTATGAATTCCTTCTCATTTTGTCCCTGGTCCTGCACCTGCGACCCCTCAACCTCTGGGGTGATGGTAGCTAAGCCATCTCCCATTTTTTGGCATACTGGCTGTGGTCTTAAGAGACCCTCCGGTAAGACAGTAGATGCCTGAGTGTTAGCCATAGTAAGCTGTTGGGAAACTGCCACTTTAGCCTTTTTGCGGGAGTAGGCTGAGCGTGATTGGCGTTTTCTTTTGGAGTACGCGCCAGTAGCACAGGCAGTAGTTGGAATTACTTGGGCAGGAGAGTTAGGGGTGGGGGACTGAGTATGGGGAAGTACAGGGAAACTTAGCTCTTCTAAAGTGCGTGTTTGCTCTGAGGGCGGAGTGAGAGAGGGAGTGATCGGGGGATGATGTAAATCGGCCTGAATAGTGATGCTATCTGGGCGAACAGGGCGAGCAGGGGTGACAGCAGAGGCTATATGGCCTAGGGATGATTTTTTCGAATGGGCCATTACCTCGGACAACCTACGTGCGGCTGCCAGTTCTAGGGATACCCGAGTTTGGAGTTTGGATATTTCTTCATCAATAGCTATATTAGTGCGAGTGATGAAGTCATCCATGGGACCACTGACTTGTGAACCACCTTTGGTGGCCTTACTACGTGTCATCCTAGTACTCATACTGCTTATGATAGAGTTGGGGCCCTCACACACCCTGCTAGATGTATTGCCTCTATTAAGCTGGCCTTAGCTTAACACAGTGGTGGATCAACAGGCGGGGTAGGAGTAGCAAGGGGGGTGGGCCAGGGCCGTCCGCTGCCGTCCTCGAACGGCCTCAAACGGCCTCAAACGGCCCGCTCTTAGCCCGGTCTTCGCCCCGGGCTGCGTCCCGCGCTGCGGGAGAACTAGGTCAATAAATAGGTGATCGGGTAGACAAGGGGGCGTGGCAGTGGGGAGAGCGGACCGGAAGTTGGTGAGTGGTCTTGCAGGGACTCCTGGGCAATGGAGTCCCCTGCACGCTCGCAGCCCCGCTGACCGCACTCACCCGGTAACTCTGCAGTCCTTCCCCTGTGTCCCGGTTGTAAAATGCACGCAGCGGCACCCGCGGAGCGGGTGCGGCAAGAAGTGACAGGAATCCTTTGAAGAGGCGCTGAGGGCAGTTCAATCAGCCAAGAGGTGCGTCCGTGCTCTGGAGGGCGTCCCGCCGGAGGAGAAGAGGTGAGGGTTTTTAAACACACACAGCTGCAAAGGGCGGGGGGCGGCAGCGGGGAGAGCGGACCGGAAGTTGGTGAGTGGTCTTGCAGGGACTCCTGGGCAATGGAGTCCCCTGCACGCTCGCAGCCCCGCTGACCGCACTCACCCGGTAACTCTGCAGTCCTTCCCCTGTGTCCCGGTTGTAAAATGCACGCAGCGGCACCCGCGGAGCGGGTGCGGCAAGAAGTGACAGGAATCCTTTGAAGAGGCGCTGAGGGCAGTTCAATCAGCCAAGAGGTGCGTCCGTGCTCTGGAGGGGGAAAAGGGATTTAATATCTTCCGGAGAAGTGGTCCTGTCCAGGCTCTATCACTGAGAGCAGTTATATAGGAGGCAGCGAGCGGTGGATGTAGGAGGTTAGCAAGGGTACACCCCGGGCGGTCTTCCTCCCCAAAGCGGCGCGCTCGACCCTCTCTACCAAGGAAGGACAGTTCACGGCCGGCTTCATCCGAGAATTCAGTATGCTTTTGGCAAAGCAGCGCCAGCGTCTCAGGGCTGGGGCACGCCACCTGGGCGGCATCAAGCCACGAGTATTTCACTTCCAGATAAGGCTCGGGAGCAATTTTGCTTTTATTACTTTTATTAATGGGGTATAAGTTGGGCCTCCCAAGAAGCTATAAAGGAGGCGAAAAGCCCCTTGTAGACTTTGGGCTGTTTCCTTCATCTCCATTTTATGGTATGAAAAAGATCCTTTCTCGTCATACAGTATCCCAAGATATTTATAACATTGAACTTTTTCTAGCTCTCGCTTTTTGTGTGACCATTTGTATTGACTGCCCTTCCGATTCTTGGTACTGACTTCCATTACTTTTGTTTTTGTTTCATTTATTGTCATTTTGTTCTCAATTGAATACATTGATGTTTTGTTTATTAATTGCTGCAGTCCTATCCTTGTTTGGCTTAGCAGGACGACGTCATCAGCGTATAATAAGTTCGATATTTGTTTCTCAGCCTGCTTTGGTGAGTCTGCTAACTCATTGTTCGTTGCAAGGGTAAAGTCTGATAAAAATAGATTAAATAAATATGGAGCTAAAACACACCCTTGCTTTAGGCCTTGAGCTTTTTAATTTTCCTCAAAAGCTTTGAACCAATCCCTAGCCGGACTCTTGTCCAGGTATCAGTATATAATAATTGTATTGCATTTAAAAGGCTGGAGCTAATGCCATAACGATCCAGTTTCCTCTATAAAATCTGCCTATTTACGCAGTCAAAGGCAGCTTTAAAATCAACGAAACATAAATATAATGGCTGTTTTCTTGTTTTATATTTTTCCATTAAAATTCCTAGTGTTAACACGTTTGTTGTTGTACCTTGACCGTGTACAACACCTGATTGGTTCGGTGGAATTAAATGGTTTTCATTAGCCCAATCAATTAACTCCTTAAGTAGAACCGATGCAACTAATTTAGCTTCGATATCTTGGAGCGTAATTAATCTGTAATTGGATGGGAGGGACCAGTCCCCACTTTTTTTATATAGGAGAAATTATAGATCCGTTCCTTGCCTCGGGGACTGTTCTTTATTGGAGAGCATGATGAAATACTGGTGTTCGATAGCTCGACCAATATGATGCTTTCTCCTTATACAACACAGCGGGAATCCCAAGTGGGCCGGGGGCACCATTGGATCTCTGATTCTTTATTAATTTACATACTTGGTTTTCTGTTATCTCTGTTCAGTTATTATTCTTTTCTCCTCCTATTCTATTTATAGCCCAATCAGTAGAATTCATAGCTAAGTTAGGAGTAGGATTCAAATGCATATCTATAAACGATACCCATTCAGATTCAGTTACTGTTGATGAAGTAGATTTCCTACTAGATCTACTCAGTTTGTTTACTAGAATCCAGAAGCCTCTTGACTTACTCCTTTTGCAAACATATAGAGCTTTTGCCCACAACTATTGCTTTTCTTGCATTTTGTCCTTCCAGACCATTTTCCTTACTCCTGTATTTATCTTTTTAAGTTTTACTTTTTTACCAATCTCAGGATTCTGTTACGTCCTTTTTTTAATTGATGACTTTCAAACTAAATTTTCACCAATGAACATGCTGTGTTTTTCCTCCACTGACCTTTATTAGCATATTATTGAGATTGTGGTAATTAATTGCTTTGTGAAGAGAGACCATTTTTCGACAGCATTTGAATAATCTCCTTGGAAGTGAAAATCCTCAATCGAATCTTTGGTGTTATCTGACCAACAAAGTTTCTTATAATTTACTGTCATTATTTCTCCCGGAAATGTCCTATAGTTTTCAAATCTTAGGCCATTTAGGTTTACCTCAATAATTTGTTGATCGTGGTTGTTTATATATATATCCCTCTTTCCGATAAGACAACATTTTATGAAATAGATTCAACGATGCTATAGTACAATCTATTCTAGCACTATGATCCCCTGCTTGAAAAGTCCATGCTTTTGGCGAATCTTGAGGAAATCGCCAATTTTGCACTCTTAGACCTATGGTTTTTAATTCTTATACAAGAGTCTTGCTGATGTTTTCATTCTTTTGTTCCCTCATACCCATTGTCGATGAAAAACTTGGAATTGACCATAAGTAATTTTGCCATTGTATTTCAACATCTCTATCGTAAGACCATAGCATATTCATGTTATAATCACCGGTAATAATAATCTCAGGTTGGGTGTCATTGTCCAGTTGCTGCAATATCATAATTATCAAATTGGTCGCCATTGTTCTTCGTAATTATATACGTTGATTACTACAAGAGATGTAATTATATTTTGTTCCTTGTATCGTATTTTGACAATTAGATAATCCTTTTGACTTGGGACGTCCATTTCACTTTCCATTTTTAGCTCAGTTGATATAAAAATAGCCAAACCCCTACAAGGTCTGCCATAGTTACTTGTTCTCTTAGCTAATGAGTAATAACCCTATACCCTTCCAATCTAAAAAGAACTAAAGCCCAAGTCTCTTGTAAACAAATGATTTGAAAACAGCACAAAGTAGCGAGTTGGTTATTCTGAATCTTTGCTTGAACCCCATTTATATTCCACGAACATAATCTGACCCTTTTATTCATAATTGTTGGCCCCCTTAAAAAAACTTCCGATTGTAGATGTCAGTCCTGCCTGAAATTATGGAGGGCTGCTGTTAGCCAACCTAATTTGATAGTGTCAAATAATAGGTCTACTTTTTTTACCTCTAATAATTTTAAAAGATGCCCGTTGGTCATACCTGTGGGTTTTTTAATATTGAGTATTTCTTATTATTATCGGTTCTCTTTGGTTATGATTTTGTAATTTTGTTGAAACAAAAGGGCTAGGATAGGAAGGTTGCAGGGGAGTTGTTATTTTTATTCCCCAGTCCTGAAAGAGATTATGTTCTTGCATAATAAGGCTGGCGGCAGTAGAAGATGTCCAAATTACTAATGTTAATTTGCGATTATTATTCTTGATGTGTGGAATTCAATTGATTCTATATCGGTACATTTAATTTTCTTTAATGAGGGTACTGCATTACACAATTTTAATATGTTCCCACGAGTCATGATATTATTATTACCCCTAGATTTATATTCCGGCGTAGAAATTACCTGCACCACTCCTTCTTTTTAATCTGGGTTATTTAATTTAATTTGTTGCAGGCTATTTTCACCTTGAGCATGCTCAATTAACCTTCCATTATGATTATTAACAGTTTGAGACCATGATTGTCGATGTTTATGTAACTGCTTCGTTTCTGTTCCCAGATCTTGTGGTAATTTAATATCCTTCTAGGTTTTTAACAAATCTCTATTCGTTTCATCCCCTCCGATACTCTCACTCTTTGCTCTATTTGTTTCCAATTGTGATGGCTTATTCTCCACCTGCTTATTACATTCCTCCACTTGCAGCATTTCTAAGGACTGAATTTTCCCATACTCTATCATATTTAATAATATCCGCTTGCTTGTTTAGGCATTTATTTTCCATAACTGCATGTTCCGAAATAGAGGGTAAAAGGGTTTTGTTGGAGACATTTCTTTACCCTCACCTTCACAATATGGTATTTGGTCATGGTTGTTTCCAGTGTTCAATCTTACTATATCTGATGCATTTGTATTTTTTTACACTTTTAGAAGCTTTATTTCTTGCTTTCCATTGTTTTTTCCTCTGACTTTTTGATAGTTAAACTTCCGGAGCTGCGTCTGGCATTGTTGATTGTGTCGAGCATAGGTTTATCACTTCTTGATCTTTTGTTTTATCATCTATTTTATCTTTAACAACAACAGTATTGTCTTTACATTTTATTGTATCTTTAGAGGGGCAGTCGGTCTTGATGGGTTGAATTCCCACATAAGGAAAATTCCCTTTTACATCGTCAATTATTGTTTATAAAATATCCAGAATGGTAGTTAGTTTGTTAATTAGTGGGGCACAACTACACTCTGCATACGTAGATATTGGCTGAGATTGTGCCCTTACTATTAGATTATTTTGTGTTTTTATCTTCTGCTCAGTTCCGGCAACAGAGGATGCCGTAGCACTCAAGAGATCTATTTGGCACTCCTTTTTGTTGGACTTATATGTTAAAGCTTCCAGAGTTAATTGCGAGGTTTTGATGAATAAATCCCAAATTGCTCCAGCATTCCCACTGCTGGTACCTGAGTACCTGGGTTACGGTGTTGCCCATTTATGAATGATAGGGCCTTATACTCCTCTTTTTGTGGTCCTAGAAAATAATGTCTCTCGTCGCAAGAATTAATGAATTGTGGACTACTATTCAAAATGTCTTTTTGATACGGAGTACTCCAACGCTGCAGAGTTTCTGGGTTGCTGTTGTATTCGTCTTTATTAATTTGAAATCCGTTATTTTGATTACATTTCGGCTGGTCCTGTTTTTTAACTGAATTTATTTTAGACAGAGTAAGATCCGATTTCAGTGGGGTATTGGCTTCCCTTATGATTTTCACCCCATCATTTAGTTCATTTGGAGCTTCTTGCTCTCGTTGATTTATTTGTCCTAAATTAGATGGTTCCCCTATCCGGTGAGCTGTTCTGATTTTCACTTGCACTTCTATTGGCATTGGATGCCTAGTTGGTAGTAATTGCTGAGTATCTCCCATTGTTAAATTTGTGCATTTTGCGTCCTCTTGTTGTGAACGACCAGTAAGTGGAATAGTTAACATCTCTAGGTCCGTTATTTGACCCCAATGGTTGACTTGGTCCTTAGTTGAATTTGACATTCGTTAGACTTCAGCTTCAGACTCAGAATGGCCTGGTTCACTTACTCCTTCCTTAGGGGATATAATATTTTTTCTACTCAGTGGTTTAATCGGAGTTTGAAGATCACATTGGTTAGTTAGCAATTTTAGCATAGCACCGGTTGGATCTTTCATAAAATCAAACTTTGACGGCGACTTTCCCAGTTTCCCAAATGTATGGACCTTAGATGATTTAAAGGACTATACGTCACCTGTCTGTTTTATTTTAAACATATCTAATATTAGTGTTTGTTGTATTTTTCTTTTCCTTTTGAAAGGAGGAAAAGGTGGTCGCTCCTTTCCTGACCTCATAATACACCCTCTAAGGTGAAGAAGTCTTGCTTCTTTCAGAGAATCAAATGGGCCAGTGACAAGACCAAATGGTGCTTTGATTGGACAAAAACACCTCCTAACACCTCCGAAGGAAAACACCCCCAAAGCACACCTCAGTACAGCAGAACCCGCTGGTGCTGCTGGTTACCTATTTAATTAACTAATTAATTAATCAATTGATTAATATCCGATCTCCGGGTAGGGCTGTAGTCTAGGCATGCAGAGTAATTCAGGGGTTGAGGGGTGCTTCAACAGGGTTAAAGTCTATTGTCACTTTCCCCTTTGCATAATTTCTCAGATTTTGTATTACAGACTTATTACAGACTGAAATGGCTGAGCGACTTACGGACCGATCAACCTTAACTACTCGCCTCATGCCACACACCTCTTGCCACTTGTCACTCACCACTCACTGTTCATTGCTTGTTCGTTGCTATTCATCGCTGTCAAGAGTACAAGGGAGAATGCTGGCAATCATTCAGGAGCAGTAGCGGGATCCAGAGCCAGTCCACCTACAGACGGCAGATGTAGGCACTTCCCTCCACTCCACTCCTTTGCTCATCTCTGCTCTGCTCAATGATTGGTGTATACGTAAAATCAGGCGGCAGTTCCCTGAGTTCTGAGGAATGATTGAAGCGTGCGATGTCGGACCATAGATGCGTCCATTCCTCATCGGAAACAGGACGGTGAATTAAGTCTTCCCACCTAGACATATACCGGGGGCGTGGGGAAAGCACTGTTTTAAGGAGGAAGCTATAGATAAATGAGATCACCCCTTTCATGTTAGCAGTCTTGGTGAGAAAGGCCTCAAATTTTGTGAGAGGTCGAGTAGCAGCCTCCCGTATCTGAGGTGTGAGGGCCCAGTGCATTTACTGGATATACTGATATCTTTCTGTGTTCTTCAATACAAAGTCCCTTTGACATTGATCAAAAGTAAGGGGATCAAAATTGTGGAACCAATGTATTAGAGCTAAGCAGCCTCCCCTTCTCCAGGCATCAAAGGGTCCCTCATGTTGGGCCAGGGGAAAGCTGGATTGAAATGGATTGGAGTGAATGGGGATGGAAAAGAAGTCCATCCCCGATGTCGCCCGAAATTGAGTCCCATACTTTAAAGTGGTGCGTGTGGGGCAGCTAAGGTCACCCTGACAGCCGCCTGGAAGAGAAGGGAGGCTCCAGCTATTTTCCTATGGCACTCTCGTCTTTGGAGACTGCTTAGCCTAGAACGTATGGCTGATATTTTCAGGGATGATGATAAGAATTTTGAATTTAAATGGGGCCCCCTTGTCTCATTCCTCTCCCAGGGCCGTCCGTCTGCGGTGTGTCCCTCCACCATCAGAGCCCGCCATCTCTTCCAGTTTTGATCACAATCCCAGTGTTGACCAACCTCTCATTAGTATGAACACGCCACCACCGCGCACGGGTGAGGTGGGGAGTGTTTTTTGTTGTTGTTTTTTTTCTTTGTTCCTTGTTAGATTCATAATTACTTATCCCATGTTAGGATGAGTTTTTCCACGCCTTTTGGCTATTCCGCATACAACACCTCGGTGGAGCAACCTGGAGAAATTACCGTTACAGAAGGACGTTGAATTTTCTTTAGACCTATCTGCTGGCTTAGCAAAGTTGCATGATCTTCTTTATCTCTCTCTCTCAGCTCCTGGGCACTTAGAAGCTGTATCTTTCATTTGGCTTATCTAATAAGAGGAGGAGCTGATTTATATTGATCAATGCACTTTGTCCACCTGTTATAATTCTGTTGAGGCTTTCTGATCCCCTGCGTGGGACCAAGTGATGATGTAATTTTTGCCTGTAGACAGCAGAAAAAAAAATTAATAAACACATTTTTGACATAAATCAGGTGGCAGGCCAAGGCTCCTCTATGCTCCTCGGTGCCCTGCAGCAGCCGCCGCACCAGCAGCACCAGCAGCGCCTTAGCACCGCTGTGCCGGCAGAGGCCGTTCCTGCCTCCATCGCAGATCCGTAGAACTTAAAGCGCCCTTATAACAGGACGCGGGTGAAGCAGGAACCGGTCACAAAACAAACCCTGGCAGTCGTCCCAGGCTCCGCTCCGCTTGCTCGTCAACTCCTCCTCGGCTCAGCCCCTCGGCTCTAATCGATACGCTCTGCACTCAACACCGTATCACAGGCCGACAACAACTGTGAACACCAACAGAGGGAAGAATCGTGTGTTTCCCCCAGTTAGTGAAAAAAACAGCATAAGTCTTGGCTGCTTCTGCTGCACCCAGAGTCTTATGCGTCTTTGCAGTCTAATTTTTCTGTCTGGAAAAAGATTGTGTCCTGGTTTTCTGCACCCAGTAAATCCAGGTGCAGAAAAACCCAACAACTGATAATCAAGTGGAATAAAATAAACACATGAAAGTACGCCTTAATTTCATTGCCCTTGATTCACACTCTGGACCATAGTTGAGGGATAGGTCTAGGCATAGTCCTCGCAGCACACAATAGATTTGCTTGAGGCAGAGGCCAAAACTCAAAAGTCAGGAAACCAGATACAAGTAGGTGGTAACTCAGGGCAGGGGAAAACGCCTGTTGTCCGTGGAGGAGTCATTCCCTTCCCAGAAATCTGCATTACAAATTAATTAATAGTATATATTTTTTTAATATCTGTTTGGTGCCAGTCCATATGACTTTCATATCTGCCTTTGGGATTCTATGTTGCAACTCCATAGGGTACATGTATCCTTTGTGAGCTTAATAAAATGTTGAAAATTCTACAAATCCTCACTCCTACATCCAATTACTCTCATGCTACCATTCTACACTCTGCTCTGTCTGAAAAACAGCTCAGCATTTTCAAAATTCTGCATTGATTTGGCTTGTAAATTATATTTTTGGAAATGCACATGTATTAACTATTTCATTTTAATACTATAGGTGATTGAAATTACGGACGAAGAAAGCAAGATTTGAATGTCAGTGCCAGAAGAAGGATTATTTTGAAAAACTGAAGGACATCCAGCATTCTACGTTTAAACAATTTCCAAAAATCTAAGTGTGGCGAGGAAAGTACTATACCTGTAAGTGAAGTCTCTAATTTTGCATTTCATTAACCCAGAGCAAAGCCATATCTGTGCACACAGCATCAGAAATAATGTAGAAAGACTGCTTCAGCATCCTCATCTGAAATATTATCAGAAAGACAAATTGCCTCAGCATGACAGAATAACGTTCATCTAAAGCATCATGTAATTCTAGAGAGGAAGCACACACTGCATAAAAAGTTACAACTAAAGGTTTCTTCTGCATACCATCAAAGAAAAGACACTGAAAGAAGACTCCGAAGCTGACACGTTAACAACTAAGAGATTGGAAAATCGCCTTTGTTCAACAACCGTTTTAACCAGTTATGCAAGTTTGAGACTATCTGCCTCGGGATATAACACCTTGACCCACTCTGCTCACTCTTGCGAAAACCTTAAAAATTCACCACTTTATTGTGTTAATGACCATCTCAGATTGTTTCCTTTTTATTGTGTACTGTTCTGTAATTCTATGTAAATCGCCTCAACATTATCTGTTGTGCAGTAGTGATATGTAAAACTGTTAAATATAAAAATGGATTAAAGGAGCACAGTTGCGCTATAGCTAATGTAAATAAATCCTCATCTTCAGAACTACAAACCTTAACCTTACACCAAACATAGAAAGGGTAGAAGGAACTGATGTTCTGCGACTAATGATCCACAATAGTACTCTGCACGTTCAAACACCCTCAGTTACTGCCATTGCATCAGTGCAAAAAGGTACTTATCAGTTTAATCATTAAATATCAGACTAACACCTTATTATTGCATTGCTAAGAACCTATACAAATCGATTTGAGAAAAACTTCAGTCACAAATTAAGTTGCTGCCGGAGAGGCTATAATCTAAAGACTATTATCTGCTAGGAAAATTTCAACAGGTGTTACAGGACTGCTTCCCGACATTTTTTGCTCAATTCAAGTGTTGAGAAATTTACACACAATTTCTTTTAGAGATGAGTGCTGAACATTATCTAAACAAGCACGACTCTAAAATCGAGGCAAAATAACCGAAGTTGGGGAAAAAAGTTACCTGTGTCAAAAAGATACAGCCATAAATCTTATCTCACAGAATTTGACAGAATACACACAGGGGTAAACCACTTTCAGTGCAAAGTATGCCAAAAAAGTTTCAGGCGTAAATCTTATCTCACTGAGCATATGAGAATCCACACTGGGGGAAAACACTCTCCGTGTAAAGTATGCCAAAAAAGTTTCAGACGTAAATCTTATCCCACTGAGCATATGAGAATCCACACTGGGGAAAAACCTTTTCAGTGCTCTGAATGTCAAAAAAGGTTTAGTTTCAAACTGAGTCTATATCGACATGCATTAACCCACTCTGTGGAAAAACCTTACCAGTGCGCTGAATGCCAAAAAAGATTCAACCAAAAATCTCATCTCACTGAACATATGAGAATCCACTCTAGGGAAAAACCTTACCAGTGCTCTGAATGCCCAAAAGATTTCAAACTTAAATCACTACTAACGGCACATGTGAGATTCCACACTGGGGAAAAACCTTATCAGTGCTCTGAATGCCAGAGATGTTTCATTGACAAATGGAGACTCACTAAACATACAAGGACCCACTCTTGGGTAAAACGTTATCGGTGCACTGAATGTGACAAATGTTTCAGTGAAAAAAGCAGTCTCACTCAGCATATAAGAACCCACACTGGGGAAAAACCTTATCAGTGCTCTGAATGTTACAAATGTTTCAGCCAAAAAAGCAGTCTCACTGAGCATATAAGAATCCACACTGGGGAAAAACCTTATCAGTGCTCCGAATGCCAAAAATGTTTCAGCCGTAAATCTTATTACACTGATCATATGAGAATCCACTCTGGGGGAAAACCTTACCAGTGCTCTGAATGCCAGAAAAGTTTTTGTAAGAAACAGAGTCTATCTCGACATGCAATAACCCACTCTGTGGACAAACCTTATCAGTGCCCGGATTGTCAGAAATGTTTCAAAGAAAAAAGCAGTCTCACTCAGCATACAAGCTACCACTCTAAGACTAAGGAAAAACTTTATCAGTGCTCTCAATGCCAGAAATGCTTCGGTAATCAAAGCACTCTGACTCAGCATACAAGAACCCACACTGGGGATAAACCTCATCAGTGCACAGAATGCCAGAAATGTTTCATTGACAAAAACAGTCTCACTCGGCATACAATAACCCACACTGGAGAGAAACCATATCAGTGCACGGAATGCCAGAAATGTTTCAATGAAAAACGCGATCTCACAGTGCATATAAGAACCCACACTGGGGAAAAACCTTATCAGTGCTCTGAATGCCAGAAAAGGTTTTGTTACAGACAAAGTCTTTCTCAGCATGCAATGACCCATTCTGTAGAGCAACCTTATCAGTGCTCTGAATGCCAGAAATGTTTCGGTAATCAAAGCACTCTGACTCAGCATATAAGAACCCACACTGGGGAAAAACCTTATCAGTGCTCTGAATGCCAGAAATGTTTCAGTTTAAAAAGTAGTCTCACAAAGCACATAAGCACCCATACTGGGGAAAAACCTTATCAGTGCTCTGAATGCCAGAAATGTTTCAGTTTAAAAAGTAGTCTCACAAAGCACATAAGCACCCATACTGGGGAAAAACCTTATCAGTGCTCTGAATGCCCAAAACATTTCAACCGTAAATCACTTCTAACTGTACATGTGAGATTCCACACTGGGGAAAAACCTTATCAGTGCTCTGAATGCCAGAGAAGTTTCAGTGACAAAATGAGACTCACTAAACATACAAGGACCCACACTTGGGTAAAACGTTATCGGTGCACAGAATGTGACAAATGTTTCAGTGAAAAAAGCTGTCTCACTCGGCACATAAGAACTCACACTGGGGAAAAACCTTATCAGTGCTCTGAATGCCAGAAATGTTTCAGGGGAAAAAGTAGTCTCACACGGCACATAAGAACCCACACTGGGGAAAAACCTTATCAGTGCTCTGAATGCCCAAAAGATTTCAAACTAAAATCACTTCTAACTGCACATGTGAGATTTCACACTGGGGAGAACCCTTATCAGTGCTCTGAATGCCACAAATGTTTCATCCATAAAAGCCATCTCACTCAGCATATAAGAATCCACACTGGGGAAAAACCTAATCAGTGCTCTGAATGCCTGAAATGTTTCAGTGAAAAAAGTAGTCTCACACGGCACATAAGAACCCACACTGGGGAAAAACCTTATCAGTGCTCTGAATGCCCAAAAGATTTCAAACTAAAATCACTTCTAACTGCACATGTGAGATTTCACACTGGGGAAAAACCTTATCAGTGCTCCGAATGCCAAAAATGTTTCAGCCAAAAATCTCATCTCACTGAACATGTGAGAATCCACACTGGTGAATAAAATTATCAGTGCTCTAAATGTCAGAAAAGATTCAGAGGTAGAGATGGTTACAAGTGCCATAAGAAAACACACTGTAGGAAGGTGGATATCTGACTATGGTTACCCCCAACTTTTTGCCTAGTGTTTAGCTGGTTTTCGACTTAGTTGGCCTGGGATCCTGCTATTCAGGGCCCCAGGCTATCGGCTCTCTCCTTAAAATGGACTCCATGTACCTTAGGTACATACACAATTGGATATTGGTTCACCTTATGAGTCCCTGTATAGTGTACCCTAGGTACTCAGGGCATAGGTGCAACCAAGGCCTACCAGGGGCTGCAGCATGTTTTATGCCACCCCTGGCTGGCCACCCAAATAGACACAACTGGCTGATCACTCAGCTGGGGCAAGGTCGTGTAATTACCCCTTGCTTAGGTGTAGTATTCCTATACCTACATACATATAGATACATAGTAACCTATAAGTCACTCCTATGGCAGGCCTTAACAATCCTGAAGGCAGAGTGCTTGGTTATATGTGAGATGGTGCTCTAGCATGAGCTGAGCCTGTCTGCAGCGTTCGGAACTACTTCCTTATAGCTGTTCTATGATATTGCCATACTATATACTCTTAAGTGCATTATAATCCTCGCGGTTAATGCTAACTTTGGTCTGGCTTTATCGAAACATGTCGTGTAAGGTGTCATACGCTTTAGAATACTACCCCCTCGCCAATTCTGGAGACGGGGGTAGCATTCCACTCTTCTAGACAGAGAAGACATGTTAGTTCTGACGATCACGGTTAAAGTTAACCAGAGCCCCAGCGTTACAAAATGAACGCTGCTGCCCCAGACACAAGTCTGGCCTCCTGCTGCTGGGAGTCCTTCCAGCTAGGGATGCCTGGACAATAGGTTTACTGCCTGGAGAGGTGCGAGCGCCGCCCCATACAGGAGTTTGTGTATTAGGACAGGGAGGGTTGAAAAGAAACACACTGTCTGGAGCACTCTAGGTGCTCCATGCATACCCCAGTTCAAACCGGTTGCTGGGGCAAGCCTGCCCCAGCTCTGGCGCGAAACTGGAGAAAGGAAAGGGTGGTTAACCACCCCCCTTCCTGGTCCCACCAATAGAAGGGGCCTAGTAGGTAAACCAGCCCACTTTAGTTGTATAAAGATAGGAGCTGACCCAGGAGACTTTGGATTAATCCTGGAATCGAACTGAAGACGAAACTCTGGACCCTTCGACATTCACCTGAGCTGAAGACTGAAGAATCTCCCTTGTGGCCAAGGAGTGACCACCCTGGGCAACCAGGCACCATCCAGCAACTTGAAGGCTTGCTTTGCCCCCGTTCCCGCCGGAACCCGAGCGCAGTGCCTGACAAGATCCTGACTCCCTGAGCCCTCTGACCCCACTGCACGACTCCAGCACAGCTGAGCACTGTGGACGGCGTTAGACCTTGTGGACCGGACATCTTGAAAAGTCCTTCTTCTTGCTACCAGCGCAGCTCCTGAGGCATCCTCGAAGCTGTGTACTGGGGACTGAGACACCCCGAGACTGAGCACCACCTGCACCGAACATCAGCCCTCCGCATTCCATGTGTTCTGCGTGGGGCCCTTCTGTTTGTGTTCTACTCGATGCGTTGTCCCGGTTGCTGGCTCCGATCTTGAAGTCTACCCCTCCTTCTGCGAGAACCTTCGTGGGACAGCTCCTCGCTAGTGCCTGGTCGTCCTCGACCCCTCCTGGTCCGTGTGGCTGCAGAGACCAGCTTCAGAACAGCACCTGATTGCTCCTCGACGACGTCTGGTTTCTTCCTGGTTTCACCCGGTCACTGGCTAGTGACCTAGACTCGTCCCCTCTGCTTTTAGGTCCTTTTTCAACTTCGATCCACCCTTGGATCCACCCGGACATCTTCCTCCTGGTCGCCTGCAGCATCCTTCTTCACGGCTCCATTGGAATCAACGGCGAAACCCGACACACTTTGACACCTATGCACCCGCAGCCCGTGGGTGAGGTAAAGCGAGTACTTCGGTGCTCCTGCAGGGATTGACTATCCTAGTGTCCAGATTTGCTTGTAGTTTCCTCCTATCTAAACCGGAAGTGTCCTAAAACTATATTTACTAACTTTTAAGTTCCCATAGACTTTCTATTGACTCCCACGTGAGTGTTCCGACTCTGCACGCGCCGCCTGTGGGCCTCCTACTCCTAACCTAAGGGTCAGATAGTGTAGCCCCAGCGATGCCCTAGGCCTTCTCCTTTCACAAGTCGTGGTTCTTATACCACTTACTTAGTATATGGTTTTACGCGCCCCTAGGGCCTAACTGTAAATTGTGCTATTTAAAGTATTTCTAAGTGTAACTTGTTATGTGCTTTTGCTTCTGTCCTCATAAAGAGTTCAGAGGAGTGTGTTAGTGAATAAATACATATACATTTTATATATATCCTGTGAGGTGTCCTTTCATTTGGTATTCAAGGGGTTACGTATGGTAAAACAGCTGGCTTTACACGCCCTCTAGAGTTATAGCCTAAGACTGCTCTGTCCATGCTAGCCCTAGGATAGCTGGTCTATAAGGTGTCACGTGTTTGTAATTATACCTTCACACTGTGTTAAGTTAGCATGAGCGTTTTACAAGTTTAAAAGCCATTTTCCTTTTCTGCTGCCTCTGCAAACGGCACATTATGTTATTACAGCTTTTCGCCTAGTTGCATATTTTGTTTGACGCGAGAATAACAAGGTTTGCTTGATAATCTATGTCTCTACAGTGAGTGCCGAGGCCTTCAAGGTTTTCCAACACAGTGCTTGTTGTTCGAGTTGATCAGCGCACGGTCTAGACATAACACATATGCAGCTGTGGCCAACTTTGGGTTTGAGCGGGTTTAATAATGCACTGCACAGAGAAGTAAAACACACTTGATGGAGATTCGTATGCTGAGTGTTGGTGCAGGAGATGATGTGATCCGTTTCTGCTAAGCACAAGAGGTATGGGTCTTCCCTTCTAAACCTAAAAGAGACCTTCTTTAGATATAACATAATATACTGGCTAGGGAGGGTAAACTTACGTTTAATGTAACCTTTTACTATTAGCATTTTGACATGCTTTCTCCTTTTGTATTTTATGGAATAGTAACAATGCTGATAACCTTGATCTTGATAATGTTTCCTTGTATTATCTAAGACACTGCGCTTAAGAACACGGCATTAGAAATAAATATTTCAAAATTGCACGTGTCTTCATTTACTCCTCGTTCTGGACTGATATGTTGGTATGACGAAAGAGTGTTCATTTATTCCACTTTACCTGAGGTGTTCTGAGTTCATGTTCTGGGTTGTCTTATCATTGGGGATGAGAAAGAACCAATGAGACACTGGTTGCTAGTCTGGTAGGGGATTTTGGATACTGAGGTGAGTTTTTGGCGCACCCTCATTCACTGAGGTTCTGGGTCTCTATGCACAGTTCTGTATAGGTACAGAATCCCTGCTACAAAGGTGGAGTTTACAACCATCACCATAAGGGTTGTTTGGACTTGTGCAAGGTGCTCACTAGAAGAGTGAACATCATTTATGTGTGTTCTGAATGTCAGATAAGGTTTAGTCTTGAATACAATGTCATTTCACATGAGAATTCACACTGGTCTAAAGCCTTAAACAGGAGGGGAAAGCCAGAAACGTGATACTCAGAAAGGAGATCTCACTAAACATGAGAACTGCATCCACACTAGGTGAAAAGTAAGGTGTATCTTGAGTTGCAGAAAAGCTTCTAACAACCTGACTTTACATGAGAGAGCACATATTGTAGTTGGAATAGAATTCATCAAGAAACTCTGCATGATAACTTAGGCTGCCCGCTTGCAACCTCCAAAGAAATTTCAGGCCTGGAAATATTTTTAAATGCAACAGAATCCACAGTTTGAGTATCTGAAAGTTACAAAACTCTCAAGTTCTTTACTTTACACAGAGAAGTGTTAGTGCTTGCAAAAATCAACTAATTGCCCAAAAAATCACAATAATAATGTCTTAAATTTTACTCCATCCAAAAGGTTTCGACTCACCCTTGTTTCTTAACATATGACTGATATCTATTTTTTCATGATAAGATTAAGCCTATGCGGAGTTCCTCAGTGAGGAACTCCGCAAAGTGACAAAAAAACTCTGGCGGTCTACGCGGAGTTCCGCAAGCAGCGGAGTGCGTAAGGGTCATGTCGTTTGTGGTGATTTCATCCCATGTCGGAGGATCATTTGGCCCTTCTCTTCCAGGAAGTTATGGATCTCTTTGCCAAGGGAGCTATCAAATGTGTCCCTGTGCCAGAAGTAGGTCGGGGTTGCTACTCCCACTACTTCTTGGTACCCAAGAAGGACAAAGGCCTGCATCCTATCTTATTCCTCAGGGACATCAACCGCTTCCTCCGAAAGGAGAAGTTCAAGATGTTAACCTTGGCTCATGTCTTGTCTGCCTTCGACCCTGGAGATTTGATGGTAGCGTTGGACTTGCAGGACACTTAATTTCACATCCCCGTCTTGCCTGCCCACCGGCATTACCTACGGTTCACGGTAGGCCACACGCATTTTCAGTTTACCACGCTCCCCTTTGGCCTTACCAGCCCCCCCCCCCCCCCCTCCCCGGGTGTTCACGGAAGGGATGGCGGTGGTTGCAGCTCATCTGCACAGATCAGGGGTTCCAGTCTTCCCCTCTCTCGACGACTGGCTGTTGAAGGTGAGCTCGCCTAGGCTGTCGTCTCCCGCCTCCAGACTACGACAGACTTCCTGCATTTGCTGGGGTTCTCAGTTAACGTGCTGACGTCGCACCTGATTCCCTCCTATAAGCTCCTTTTCATCAGAGCGGTTCTGGACACAGCACAGTTTTGGGTCTATCCTCCCTAGCAGCAAGTCCAGGATATTCGGGCTATGATACCGATGTTTCAGCCTCCATCCCGGTGTTCTGTGAGAATGACCCTGAGGCTGCTGGGCCTCATGGCCTCCTGCATCCTGCTGGTGCATCATGCCAGATGGCATATACGTGCTCTGCAGTGGGACGTGAAGTTCCAGTGGGCGCAGCACCTAGGGAATCTTTCTGATGACTTTCAGATTTCGGAGGGGACTGCAAGTTAGTTGCAGTGGTAGTTCACAAACCAGGATTGGGTCAACGGCAGATCCCTCTCCCTTTCCCAACCTGAGTACACAGTAGTAATGGATGCATCACTCCTGGGTTGGGGCAGCCATATGGTAAGACCTCTGGTCTCTGGTGGAGTCCAGGCACCACATCAACCTTCTGGAGCTCCGGGCGATTTGTCTTGCACTGAAGGCATTCCTTCTTTCTGTCAAAGGAAGAGTGGTGCTTGTGTTCACGGACAACACCACCGCCATGTGGGACTGCAACAAACAGGGCAGGGTGGGGTCGTGGACCCTATGTCAAGAGGCTCTTCGCCTTTAGACATGGCTGGAACATCAGGGCATATCTCTGGTGGTTCAACGCCTAACAGGTTCACTGAACGCCAGGACGGACAAACTCAGCCGCCAGTGCATGATGGATCACAAATGGCATCTTCACTCGAAGGTGATGCTAGGTCTCTTTCAGTAGTGGGGAGAACGCTCAATGTCAGCAGTTCTGCGTGTTAGAGTTTCCAAGACGGCTTTCGCTCGGCGACCCTTTTCGTTGCGAGTGGAGTTGCGGCCTCCTGTACCACTTCTGCCAAGATTGCTGAAGAAGATCAAACGCGATCAGTCCCAAGTCTAGTACCCCGAGCCCTTGAGCATGGTCAACGATCCTATTGTTAACAGATTTTTGAAGTGCATTACTCTTCTCTTTCCTCCTTCTCCTTTCGTAATGCCCTAGTGGGAGTTGAATCTTGTCCTCACTTATCTTATGTGTGCTCCCTTTGAGCGCCTACATAATTGTCCTCTTCGCCTCCTTTGAAGACTGCTTTTTTGCTTGCCATCACCTCTGCTTGCAGGATGAGTGAGCTTCAGGCTTATCTCCCAGACCTCCCTTTCTTGCTGTCCATCCGAACAAAGTAGTCCTCTTTTCTGCCCAAAGTGATTGCCTCTTTCCACATAGGTCTGACCATCACATTACCTACCTTCTTCCCACCTCTGCTGTGTTTTTCTCTGCCAGGGGCACAACATATAGACTGTTCACACACTTTCTGTAGTATGCTTTGTTCTGGGCAGATAAACTCTAAGCCCCACTCTATCTAGCCTCGTGTTAGTGCAGCCCGATGTAAACAGTAATTGTAATGTATTTAGATTTACATAACACTTACTACCCCATACGAACTTTGAAGCGCTTTTTCGGCGAGTAGCACACTACTCTAGGATCCAAAAATGATTAGTGTTGAATTAGTATAGGGAAATATAAAATGTATATGAGAGCTGGACATGTTGGTCTGTTAGTTGGGTTAAAAAAGATAGTGGGGGATAGAAGAGGGAAGGTTTTGCATTTATATAGCGCTTGCTGTGAGAAGTTGGCCTGGTATATGATGCTCACTAGTTCTAGTGATCACCTTGTACCATGCCAAGCAACCCTTATGATGATTGGTTGTAAGTCAACCTTATAGACCAGCTATCCTAGAGGTAGCTTGGACAAAGCAGTCTTAGGCTAAACTCTGTAAAGGCATGTGAAGCAAGCTGTTTTACCATATACAATCCCCTTGAATACCAAATGAAAGGACACCACACAGATATGTATTGAAAATATATATATATTTCTTTACTACAAGTATCCCCTATACTCTTTATGAGCACAGAAGCAAATGCGTTAAAACAAAACACTGTTTAAATATACAAATGTTGCAAATGTGGATAGGCCCTAGGGGCCACTCAACTCATATACTAAAATAGTGGTATAAGTATCACTAATCAAAAAGGAAGTAGGCCTAGGGCCTTGGGAATCGCTGGAGCTATGCGGGAGTAGCAGTGATGAAGTCGGGAAAGGCCCGCGGGACTCGGGTGCAGCGCTTAAAGCACACGCATGCACCAATGCAAAGTCAATGGTGCGTAAAAAGTACAAAGTTACTGCAAAGGGAACCTTCCGGATGACCTAGAACCTAGCAACTTGGAACAAAGACACTAGAGGTGTATTGCTACA
Source organism: Lissotriton vulgaris (assembly GCF_964263255.1). Lineage (NCBI taxonomy): Eukaryota > Metazoa > Chordata > Amphibia > Caudata > Salamandridae > Lissotriton > Lissotriton vulgaris. The sequence continues at coordinate 105,875,920 of NC_141685.1, read as the reverse complement.
CAGGAGCACCGGAGTGCCAGGGTTACCTCACCCACAGAAAGCGGGTGCATATGTCTCAAAGTGTGTCGGGTTTCGTCGCGCTGGTCTATGGAGCCTGTAGATGAAGATGCTGCAGGCGGGTCGTCGAGAAGAGTTCCGGTGGATCCAAAGGTGGATCTGAAGAGGTCAAGACCTGAAAGCAGAGGGACCAATGTTCAAAGCCACTAGCCAGTGACTACTGTGTAACCAGGAGGGAACCAGGCGATGTCGGGTGCAAACAGATGAAGAAGTGAAGATTGTCTCTGGCGCCACGTGGACACAAAGAGGTCGAGGATGTCCAGGAGTCGAACACGAGCTGTCCCACGAAGGCTCTAGCTGATGGCGGTGTCGGCTTCTTGATCGGAGCAAACAGGCCTTGGCTAATGCAAGCCACGTAGGAAACGATGCAAGCTTCTCACTCGGACCAGAAAGGTCAAAGGGGCTGCTCCATTTTACAGGAGTGAGGGCCAGTCTGGAGCAACCAGACCAGTGGTGTTAATTTCGGATTTTTTCGCCAAGATGGCCACTAGCCAACGGGCCAGTAACCGGGATGACGCGTCGAGTGGCAAAATGAAAAAGGGCCCCACACAGATCGTGGAGATGCTGGGGAGTTGATCTTCAGTGCAGATGCTGCTCGGTGGCAGTGCTTCTCAAACCCCAAAGTACAGCGTAGAGGGTGCCTCAGGTGCTGCACAGTCAGCTCCTCGTGGATCTTCCAAGATGGCCGGTCCCACATCTCTCGGTGCCTCCACGGGTCTCTTCTTTTCAGGGACTGTGGATTCGGCTCTGGGATGTCTGAGAATCCAGATCTTGTCGGGCTCTGGGCTCGGGCTCTGGCGGGAGGCGGCGGCAAATCAGACGTCGAGTTGCTGGATGGTGCCTGTATTCACAGGGTGGTCACTCCTTGGCCACAAGGGAGATGCTCTTAAGTCTTCTGTGCAGCAGAATGTCGAAGTCCAGTTTTCTTCTCAGTTTCAAGTCGAGTTCTGGATGATCTGAAGTCTTGGGACACAGCTCCTACTCTTATTCCAAATCTAGGGGCCGGATCACCTGCTAGTTCCCTCCTCTGGGTGGGACCAGGAAGCGGGGTGGTTACAGACCCTTTCCTTTGTCCAGTTCTGCGCCAGGACTGGGGCTGGAAAGCCCCAGCACCGGTTTGAACCGGCATATGCACAGGGACACTTTGTGTGCCCCAGGCATGTCTCATTCTATTCAGCCTTGTCCTACCTAATACACAAAATCCTGTCTGGGGTGGTGCTAGCACCTCCCTAGGCAGGAAACTCTTTGTCCAAGCCTCCCTCGATGGAAGGACTCCCAGCAACAGGTCAGACTTGTGTCTGTGGTGGCAGCATCCATTTTGTGATGCTGAGGCTCGAGTTAACTTTAACCGGGGTTCAGGTTATGTAAATGTCGTGTCCCTCTAGAAGGGTGGAATGCTACCCCCGTCGCCAGAATTGGAGAGGGGGTAGTATTCCAATTCGTATGACACCTTACTCGGCATGTTTTGATAAACCCAAACCAAAGTTAGCAAGTAACCGCGAGGATTATAATGCACTTAAGAGTATATGGTATGGCAATATCCCGGAACAGCTAAGGGAGTTGTTCCCGACAGCTGCAGACAGGCTCAGCTCGTGCCAGAGCACCATCTCACATGAAACCAAGCACTCAGCCTCCAGGATTGTTAAGGCCTGCCATAGGAGTGACTTATAGGTTACCATGTTTCCATACATGTTAGATATAGATATACTACATCTAAGTAAGAGTTGATTACACCAACTTACCCCAGCTGAGTGATCAGCCAGTTGTGTCAAATATGGAGGCCAGGCCAGGGGTGGCACAATACATGCTGCAGCCGCTGGTAGGCCTTGGAAACACCTATGCCCTGGGTACACTGTTACAGGGGCCAATAAGGTGAACCAGTTCCAATTGGTAATGTACCTAAGGTACATGGAGTCCATTTTCAGGAGAGAGCAATTAGCCTGGGGCCCTGAATAGCAGGATCCCAGGCAAACTGAGTCAAAAACCAGCTAAACACCAGGCAAAAAGTTTGGGGGTAACCATAGTCGGGTATCCACCTTCCTACACTTGCTACCCCTGATGAAGTGTTGAAGTGCTTTTCGGCGAGTAGCATGCTACTCCAGATCCCAAAAAGATGAATAGACAGATCAATTATGGTGGGTAGGTTGCTTTATTGTATACACACAACTGTACAAAAATTAATAAAATTCTGTTGTAAAGTTTTATCCAAGAGGCAAGTATAGTCTCTGATAATAATGTATACAATACTGATAAGTTTTAAGTTGGCTTGCCATCAAGACTGATGCCCCGTAATGTTGATGCAAAGTCAGTTGTGCTGGAGTATCTTAGACTCTTGTTTAATTGTAATATCCACCTTGTAGGTACTGCTATTCGTATCAGGTCCACGTTGTAGGCAGACACAAACGCCTAAATTGTGCACTATTTCTATTAGGCATAATGTAAGTGAGCAGATGACAGTAAGCACTGTAGAAGCTGTATTAGGTGTTTAGAAGTAGAGTGACATAGAGGGCAATAAACACGCCACTAAATCTTTTTTATTATTAACAGTCCTCATAAGCCCATACAATTCAATACGATGTACAAATAGCCCATTGGGGAACAGTTCAGGCATCATCTGGGGATTACACATCCCAGCAACACAAGTGTCTTTCATGAATACAAATTGAATACTCCTCCAAGAACTGCACTGTATTATTGACACGGGTGAAGAGGCAAACAAGCAGTCAGGAGGCGCATTGATTGTACACCCCCCACCTGACAGGATGGTGACAGACCCCAACCACCTACAGGGAAAACGTGCCACCTCACTTAATAGCTGCCAGACGCTTTACTATGTAAGCAGACTGGTGGTTTACAAATGCGCCTACTTTGGGGTATCACATGTTTTTTCCATCATAATCTGGTGTACTCCCCCTGTGTGGGATGATAGCACCCACTGAAAACTGCACCGTTGTGTAGTCTGGGACAGTGCACCTTCCATGTAATTCTGAACTGGGCCTTTAAATACGGTACTATTTTGTGTGCCTATTTAATTCAGGTATACAAAGAATGCGGTACTACTTGTATACTAGGGTAGGACAAGGAAGATTGAATTTCTGTGGTGGCAGAAATGTTTTTGTCAAAGTGCTTTATGCCCTAAACACTCTCCGTACCCTGAACATAATGAGATTACGTAGAATACACCTCTGCGTGTCTAATGCTGCCATTTGCATTTCAAGACCAGTGATTAATGTGGCTTAATGAAGTTCAGAGCCATTCGGCGTTTCCGACCTGTCTGATACGTGCATATCGAAAAGATGGGTCATTTGAACCTAAAGATAGATAAACATATTCAAAGGTCACGATTTATGTCTGCATCTAAAGTAAAACTGTAAATTAGGAGAGGTGATAAGTGAGAAGTTAAAGGCAGCTGCTAATCAAGTTGCATTTGTACATAGGCCTTCCTATATTATGATATCTATTCCTGCTTAAGTCTTTAATTGTAATGAATAATTTAATACCCAGGCATGAAGTCATCATCGAGCTGTTTAGATAATCCACCTGTCTTGCCACTTCTTCCCCACTGCATCCTTAACCAGTGGCCTAGCCAGTGTGCCCTGGGCCCCAAGGCAAGAAAGGAAATGTGACCTCTGCCGTTTATTTGAACTGTGGAAAACAGCAATAATCATTGTTCTGTGGACCCCTCAGGCCTCTGTTTGAACTGTGACAAACAGCAGTTATCAGGGTTCAGTGGGCTTTAAGGCATCTGAGACCTGGTGCCACTGCACCTGCTGCACCAATGGGAAGCTAAGCCCCTGCCCTTAACAGCTTCTATTCTAGCCCCACTGGAGAACCGAAACAGCCAAATACTAATCTGGCCATATATGCAGGCATGCAGCCGCCTTTTTTCACTGAAGGGATTTAAGTTACTATATTATGCAATCTAACCGCCCAGGGGGACAAGCTGGTGGTGGGGTCGCAGCCATCATTCGCAAAGAGCATATCTTTTCCACCTTGGCTTGCACTCCTATTCCCAACACCCAAACCCTTGTTATTAAACTTCGTTCCACCAGGTCCTCCCTTACTTGTGTCCTTATGTATAGACCCCCTACGTACATGCCCTCCTTCCCACAACAAGCTGGGGATCTTATCTCTCAAATAATTATTAATCATGCTAAAGTCATCGTCATAGGTGACTTTAATTATTGGCCCTCTGACCCTCGGGAAAGTCGACTCTCCGAGCAGTTCTCAGAGCTCCTAACCAGCATGAACTGTCGACAACTGATCTCTATGCCTACTCACTGTAAGGGCCACATATTAGACCAGGTTGGACGGCAAATCTAGACATCTTGCCCCCATTGGTAACTCCCTGCTCATGGTCAGACCATTATTTTATTTCCTTTTCAGTAGACCTTTTCACCCCCCACTGCCCCCCTCTCCCAACCAACATCTCAGCCCGTAATTGAAAGAAAGCCAATTTAACTGAACTACACTCTCTTTTGGCAGCTTCAGCCCCTCTGCCCTCTGGCTCAGCCACCCATCAAGCCTCCATCCTCGAACAATGGCTGGCGGCGACCTCTAATTCAGTAGCCCCATTAAAAACCATAAAAGCTGTGCACCCCCATGACGCCCAGCGATGGTTCAGTGACCAGCTAAAACTGGCTAAACTGGCTCTCGGCCAAGCTGAACGCCGATGGCGCCACAACTATGATCCCCTTCTTAAAATCGAATGTACGACCCTCTTAAAAAATTACAAATCCTCTATTCTAGAGGCGAAAACATCTTACTTCTCCTGTAAAATCATGGAGTCGGCCTCCAAAGCAAAAGATATTTTTTCGATTGTCAATGAGCTCTCCCTCCCCGATCGTGTCACTCTTCCCCCCATGCCCACTCAGGCTCTGTGTGATGAGCTTAATACCTTCTTTCAGGATAAAATCTCCACTATTAAAAATAATATTTCTCCACCCACTTTGTCCCACTCATTCTCATTACCCCCTAAAAATTCCCAGCAATTGAACGCATTTCCTCCTATCTCCATCACTGAGTTCCAGAGCCTCCTGCACAAAGTCAGTTCCGGGTCTCCCAACGACTGCTGTCCCCCCATATCCTCAAAGAAATCCTTTTGGCCTGCCCTGACCCCGCTTTGGCTCTTCTTAACACCTCGTTAGCCACAGGAGTAGTTCCAGACTCCTTCAAACAGGCAGTGGTGTTACCAATTCTAAAAAAAGCCAACGCAGACCCCTTAGTTCTGAGTAACTATAGGCCTATTTCTCTTCTTCCCTACCTGGGAAAGATCTTAGAAACCTATGTAACTCGGTGTTTGAGCACCTTCATCGAGAGCTCATCTTTTTTGGACCCTCAACAGGCTGGCTTCCGCCCCCTCCATTCCATTGAGGCGGTCATTACGGCCGTCATGGATATATTAAGAACGGGGGCGGATAATAACATCTCCCAAGCCTTTGTCCTGTTAGATCTGTCGGCGGCTTTTGACACGGTTGATCACTCTATATTAATCGACTGTGTCACTAATGCCGGCATTCAGGGCGTTGCCCTTGATTGGGTCCGATCTTTCCTCGACGGACGCTCTCAAGCAGTTCACCTTTCCACCTTTTCTGCTCCCCTTTCCTCCCTCTCCTGCGGAGTCCCTCAAGGCTCGGCTCTATCCCCTCTTCTTTTTAATTTATATATGCAACCCCTTATGGTTTCTCTTCGCCATTCCTCTGCAACTATCTATAATTATGCAGATGATCTGCAGTTGATCTTCCCTCTTGATACCGCTTCCTCTTCCCTCACCAATTTCCAAACCACCATGCTTTACATCTCTGATTGGATGGCCCACAGCCAGCTCAAGTTAAATCCTACTAAGACAGAACTTGTTCTGGTGGGCGGACCGGCCAATCCGTGGAATGACAACTACTGGCCCCTCTCTCTCGGCGACCCCCCCCTGTCCTGTCAGCTCTGTGAAAAGCCTCGGAGTAGTCATCTCTGGTGATCTGTCTATGAAATCGCAGATCTCGGCATACATCATCCTGCTTTTTCCATCTGCGCAGGATTCGCAAGATCTGTCGATTTCTCACCAGAGAGGCACTCATTTTAGTCATCTTGGCCCTAGTCATCTCCAGGGTTGACTTTGCAAACATCTTATATGTGGGGATTCCCGCTTACCAGCTCCAGAGGCTCCAACTGATACAAAATCAGGCCGCCCGCTTGGTGTTCCACCAGCCCAAGCACCAGCATGTCTCTCCACTGCTGAGGAGCCTCCACTGGCTTCCTGTGGCCAAACGGTGCACCTTTAAACTTGGATGCACTATTTTTAAAGCTCTTTACAATTTGGCACCCGCTTTTATCTCCTCCAATTTAAAGCGGTATTTACCCACACGTAACTTACGCTCTTCCGCAGACAATCTTTTGTGCATCCCCCAAATCCACCGCAAGAAACATGGTGGTCTACGTTTCTCCTTTCTAGGCCCTTCCTTTTGGAACTCCCTCCCCCCCTCCATTCATCACTGCCCTTCCTATGAAAGTTTCCGCAAGACATTAAAGACGTTCCTTTTTAAAGCTGCCTTCGAGTAACCATTGACCCTTGTCCGCTGTGTTTGTTATGAGCGCCAAGAAACCGTTTCGGTGAACGTGCGCGGTATAAGAATTTTTAACATAACATAACATAACATAACATAACAAGTCGCATGAAAGCAGCATGCGGGAAACAACCATTTTCTGAGGTAAAGTCAACCAACACCTCGTCTGTTCAAACATGAATCCATTTAAAACCAAGGACGAAAAAACGGTTCATCATCACCCCTTGCTTTTCAGAAGGGTAAAACAGATTCATCTAACATTACAGTGTACCACATAACAAATTGTGATTCTGTTTACAAATTAAAACTAGCATGCATATAGGAGGGGGAGCCTTTGGCCAAAATAGCTTTTTTCCCAACCCATACTTTTAACACATCGTATACAAAAAATGCTAATTACATTCTCATCCGGGAAGAGTCATTAGCGCCTACTCATAACCAAATGTCACTTCGAATTGTCTTTCAATTCAAGCTTTCAAAGGTAAATTGATATAAAAGCAGTATTTAATTTTTTGTCATTGTGTACTCTTATCAAAATTTAGAGCATCAATTTTATATGACACACCATAGAAAAAAGGAGTTGTTTATATATACTAAACCTCCAGAAACGTTTGATTAACCAGTTATAAAGTTATGTCTAGCTTAGTTAGTTTATAGTCTTCTTTTTTTTAATAGTAATTATTTCACATTGTTACTGAATATGCATGGCTAAACACTTATAAGGTCCCAAAGGCGAGACCTATTGGCTATGACAATGCTTGTTATTGATTGAGTACATTGAGCGACAGAACCTTTGATTACGTCCTGATGAATGCCGCAAACACCTCTTTGGAGGGTTAATAGGCTGAAACATGTTGACCTATTATTGACTCTAACAGTGCATATATATTTCTCCCACAGTGTCCTGCTTTTAATCCTGGCCCAGGTGCGTACAAATAATGCAAACCACATACCCTTTAGCAAGTTTTAACTTTCACTCTGCTGCCCCCACTACCCTGAGCTCATTATTGTGGTATTTAGTATACCTTTCTCTATAACAAAATATGCCTGAACTCCTCTCTCTCAGTGAGGGGGTTGTTTCACGGTGCAAGGAGATTCCCAGTAAGGAAGCATGCCAACTAAGGTGGGTGAAGGAAATTGTCCTTTTAAATGGATATTTCATCTTAGCTAGGTTTTCATTTGCAACAGTAATCCTCAGAGATCCAAGGGTTTCTTGACTGTGGTAGAAATGCATTTTTACTCCTTCATTGTACGTTCAAGCACAGACCATTGCATGAAATGTTGTGATCTATGTAGGGAAAATACTCTGTGCACTGACAAAATGTGTTAAAATAACAGAAAGTTGATAATTCCATTTAATAACCTCTCATACCTGGATTTATCTAGAAGAGAAGCCTGTTAATTCTGCAGATTTTTGATACCACAAGGTATAAGAAATTTGGGGATCTTTATCTGATATCTTTATCAGTAAATTATCTGAAATTATTGAACTTAATTTCTAAAGATTAAGGAATTGGTCTTTTCTAAACTAACCCCAGTGTGTAGGATTACAATAACCACCTCTCTCAAATCAATATTGTTCTTTGTTGAGTGAGAAAGCTAAATGATCTAGGAGAAACCAGGAACTGCGCGTCAGAATTATTCTTAGGAAGCTTCAAGTTAGAGAGTGAAAACACTTTTTAGAATGCCCCAAAAATTGTGATAAAGATATTTCAATATGTTTGACGAAAAGAATAGGTACATTTCATGACAATATTGAAAGGGGAACTAACTTGAACAAATATTTACACAACATTACAAAAATATTAGAGACTAAATTTCAGCAATATAGGAAATACTGAGGTTCATGTACTAAATCCATTTGGTAAAAAGTGGTTGCTTGTAGAGTCAGCACACTACTTTGTCTGTGATAGCTTTTAAATAAAGGCATTTTTTAAAGCACCCCATTTTACTTTCAGATTCACAAATGTCCCCTTGGGTTACTACCTCCTGTTACTGTTTTTCAGTCCACATATGGTTTCAAAGCTCAATACATACCTTAACAATATATTAAATATTCAGAAGGGAAACTATTAACATTCCCCTTCCAAATTCTGAATTGTTAAGTGGGCTTAGTACATTTCAAAAAGGGGTTTAGCACTTGCAAACTCTGTGAATTACTGAACCAGTGGATTTTTTTAACAATAAAACATGAGGCCATTTTTCTCAATTCCCTCCAAATTAAGTTTGCTAATAATGTTAGTTGGATGATAACCTGTGCATGTACCTATTTAGTGTTAGTGTTGCTTCAGACCAAATAAAAACCATCACACGTAACCCTTACACAATACTTAAAGACAGAATTTCTGACATCCAGCGTTAATGTTTTGTTAAATATAATTGCAAATGTCACTTAAACAGGAAACTAGCTAAAGCAGTCTCTGGACATAAAATAGGATGTAATCATAATCTTTAGATACATTTTCTGAGTTTCAGGAACAATGTGTGTCTTCTGGGTTTACTCTAAACCACTATAATAAACATATTCAATGATTTTAGATTTGATCTGTTTGTACTGGTTTCTATTGCAGACAATAATCTAGATTTAGACCAAGGATCAATTCCACCCATGGCTTTTAAAATCTATTTATCAATGATCTCTATTAGTGTTATCGCAACTAAAACTGTACTAGAACTGATCTGAGAGATGGCCCTACAAGTATTATGCTCAGTCAATTTATTGAACAAACTATGGAGTTAAAATCTGAATAGATTAGATCCACAAGCATTGCCTGACCACTGTATTTTACATCAATAGATTACTTATCAGCACATTTTCTCTAAGTACAATTCAGTCATCTTCTATTTTTCGGTGAGCTTGTGCTGGGTCTGTTAGAACTCTTTCAAAAATATGACATTTAAATGTCCAAAAAATCTGGAATTCTAGTTTCAAGCCTCGTCCAACCTTAATGAATGCTACACCAAAATATGCCCTTGTGTTCCTACATTTTATTGTGCACCATGATTCAGAAATGGCATGTTTTTGCTTTCGGAGGTAAAATTCTAAATATATTTATTGTTGTTGCCAGCCGAAACATTAGCACTAATTGGGAAGATAACAACAAGTGGTCTTGTGATGCTTGCTGGAATGGGAAGTGTTTAATCAAAAAGTGGATGGAATTTAAGTTTAGGAGACAATTTTACAAACGTGTATGGATGCTGTATATATTTCAAACTGTTGATCTCCAAAATGGCCTAAATCAATTATTTGAATTGAAATTCAAGTTTATCATTTGAATCCTATTGTTGGAAAAGATGTGATTTTGAACCCCATGAGGTGGTTCCTTTCCAGAAAGCATTCAGGTTGTAATCATGAGTCAAATAATGCTTAGGAGGATACAATATTCAAATTGAATTCTAATTACATACGAAATGTTCATTGTTCAATATATTTCTCTTAGTATTTTAATGCGAGGACTTTATTGCCTAAGTAAAATAATTAGTATTTGTTTTTCTATATGTAGGAAGCATTACATTAATGAAATCACTGTTTCCTACCTTCTTTGTTTTCTTTCTTGTTCTTTATGAACGTTTCTATTGTTGAACTTTAAGGATTGCCTGAAATTAGGAATTGTGCTCTACATAACTTTACTGTGTTACAGTATGTTGATTTTTATGTACTACTTTTGTCTCTTATGTGTATGGCAACTGATGTTTTGTTTTGCTTTAATAATCAGCTTATGTTTATTAGGTTTTATTATTCAATAAAATGTTTCAAACACAACAAATGGTAGTTGATATGTATTTACAACTGCAGCATTTTTATTGTATGGGCAGTTTCAAAGGGGCCAAAAATATGGTCTGTGGGATGACGGAGGACCACATTGGCATCAGCAGGGAGAGGTTTGGGCAGGTTATTGGGGTATATGTAAGGTTGGAAGTAGGGGAAACAAAGCATGTACATTGTGTGGACTGTGACTCCTGGAGTTATTGTGAGGGATACCATGCTACACTGTAAATGAATCCCCTAGTGATTATTATCAACAAACTTTATTCGGTTATATAAAAGAAAAACATCTTCCAAGTTACAGATTGATAAATATAATATGTCCAAGTTAATCAGAACACAAGTTAAAAATTCATGAATTACGGTAGTAGCATTTTGCGTCTGTGAGATCTCACTGAATGCCGTCATCCGTATCGGTAGCCGCTGGGGACAACACAGTGCATGGGCCGTTACTGGTTCAAGCAAAGTATCAACATCCGTTGGCATGACTGATGGAAGTGTGAGACATGTGTCTAACACTCATTCTTCTCCGCATAGCAGGCAGCGTAGAACAGGTAGGATGCAATCTTGCCAAATTGGCCTGAATGACAGAAACAATGTGGTATTTAATTCTCTTAGACGAGGTAGTCCCAACATTTGGACGATGCGCTCACAACACTTCATTGCTAGTAGAGTTGTCTCCATGGAGAACTAGGTGTCGTTTGTGAAATTACTTGCCATATCGCAGCGATAGGAGCAAAAATAGTATTCCTGCAGCCAGTCCCAAAATGAGAGGCAATCCGCCAAACACAGAGTGCGCAAAGTTTGGAAATATTACTAGGACTGCTTCAAAAGGTGCTAACAGTCCAGAAATGACGGTCTTAAATACATGTAGAATACAACTCGTAACAGACATATTTAAGATATGACTTAACATTTCTGAGAAATGTATAGGGCAATTTGTAGGTAAGAGGGCATGTAACTCTGCAGAAGTCCTTGCGACTTGCAGATCATAGTTTTCTTTGGCCGAGGTAAGTCACCCAGTTTTTAAAAAAAGAATGGCTTTCATTCTGCTTTAAAGATTGCCCGAAATTAGGAATTGTGCTCTACATAACTTTGCTGTGTTACAGTATGTTGATTTTTATGTACTACTTTTGTCTCTTATGTGTATGGCAACTGATGTTTTGTTTTGCTTTAATAATCAGCTTATGTTTATTAGGTTTTATTATTCAATAAAATGTTTCAAACACACCAAATGGTAGTTGATATGTATTTACAACTGCAGCATTTTTATTGTATCAATTTATTGTATCAATTTGTATAGAAGAGATGTTCAGTGAAGGCCAAAGTGGCGACTCCCGGCTGTCTTGGTTTTAGGAAACAATACTTGCATACAGCAAGTGACCCTGGCTGACACAGTTACTAGATATAGTAATCCTGGCAACATGCCACAGCAGCTGCGATCATTCAACGTAAGATAACTCCCATTCGAGAGTTGTCTAAAAATTGGATCAATCACCGCGGCTTGTGAACCTTGCAGGTGGCAGGATACGTTTTTAAAGGAACTATTGCAGGCCCCGTGTAAGTTTATACCCTGACATAGGAGAGAACCGCTTGGTACATTTTCACAATTTCCCCCGCTAAGAAACACTTCACTACCCCCACTCCAACATCTGTATGTGTACGGCAATTCCCAGGATGTCTTGATGTATTCTTTACCCAACCTTTTATATGTGCCTGCTGGTATATGTTGTAGGCAATTTTGAAAATAGAAAATTGTAATAGGCAGGGTGATTGTTCCATGTATAATCCATTCCATAACTGGCTTTTCAGCGACAGTAAATGACAATCTTTCCAGTTTTTCAATGCTCAGCACCGTATTGTCTGCTCCCCTTTGTGCCAATTTGATCTGTTTATCAGTGAGATTGAATTCTGAAAACAGTGACGTAGTATTGATTAAACGTCACGGCACATAGCCTGAATGATGATTTAGCAACGTCCAGCCTAATAGCATGATAGAACGTAAATACGACTGACCATGTTGCAATATGACCAAGTCCTGTTCCATGATGTCTATGGCAAAAGACACTATGCTACATAAAGAATATATCCTGGACCACAGAGTCGTTAACCCATTGTCAACCATAGAGAGAGATTCTTCAAAATGAATACGATCAATTTCTCGTATTCGTTCTGCAGTCTCTGCTTGCGTAATTTTCCATGCTTCATTATAAGCAGCAAAGATACCGGCATATATAAAATGTTTATGACGTGATGTTCTTGGTCCTAGCAACAATTCCCTAAGATCAGCGCCATCTTTAATTAAAGATAAGTGTTGCTTTACATCCTTAAGTATAGATCTATGTATCCAATCAAGGCAAAGTTTCCCTACACTGTATGTTGGGGTGCCGCTCGTAGTCGTGTTTGTTGGCTGAAGCGTGGAGGTGAACCTTTTCTACTGCTACCCATCTCCCCACTGGGACCCTTGATCTCTGAGCCCGTGTGCTCCACCGTTGCTGGATTGACTGTGCCTGGGGAAAACGGAACTCTGCCTGAGCCCGTGTGCTCCACTCCAGGGTTTTACCACCAGCTGAGGGAGTCGAGGCAGCCAGCGGGAGCGGGACTGCGAGGCCCAGAGGTGCTTGCGCCAGGTAATCGCGCGCACCTGGTGCCTCTTCCCGCCCCCTCCTCCCTGTAAGCATTTAACGACTCGCGGCCCCAGCTCCGCGGGGGCCGCTCGTAGTCGTGTTTGTTGGCTGAAGCGTGGAGGTGAACCCTTTCTACTGCTACCCATCTCCCCACTGGGACCCTTGATCTCTGAGCCCGTGTGCTCCACCGTTGCTGGATTGACTGTGCCTGGGGAAAACGGAACTCTGCCTGAGCCCGTGTGCTCCACTCTAGGGTTTTACCACCAGCTGAGGGCGTCGAGGCAGCCAGCGGGAGCGGGACTGCGAGGCCCAGAGGGGCTTGCGCCAGGTAATCGCACGCACCTGGTGCCTCTTCCCGCCCCCCTCCTCCTCCTACTTAGCCCAGCTTCCGGACGCGTACGCGCGCGAACGGAAGCACGGGCGAAGACCGGGCAAAGAGCGGGCCGTTGTGTGGCCGTTAGGTGGCTGGAGAGGCTGGGCTGGGCCCCGTCTCTTTCATTCCCATTGTGTTTCCTCTAGACCTGAGTTCCCTATGTATATAACAGTATTGACACTTTCCCTGTGCGTAGCACCGCGTCGGTGACTTTACCATTTTGTGCTAGTTATTGTTTCATTACCACTGCTTGGTTAGGTCGTCTTTTTCCTTTCCTTTTTTTCTTTTTTTCTATCTCTCCTAGGTCCAAAGCTTTTCTAAGTACCTTGAGGTCCTGAACAGATATTCTTGTTCAAGCCCCATAGTTGTGTAATCCCCTGCCAATATGGACACTGCTTCACCTGGGATTGCGGGGGGAAACCTCAACAAGGGCACATTAGATAATTACTTCAAGAAATCTACTTCCGAAATCGAAAGGGAAGAAGCCCTAGCGGAGAGAAGGGTGGAGCGCCGTCGTTCCATCGAGGGTTATAAGGCTAGACCCTCCTTGACACCATCCCCGCTTATCATAACATCTAGCTCAGGGGTGGCCCCTATTACTGAGGACCCTTTTGCAACCCAGGGAATTCCAGAACTTTTAAGGGACACTTCTCCCATACCACCCTCACCTAGGGCCCTAATTAGCTCCCCTACTATCGCTCCATCTCCATCCTGTAATTCTGACGTAGGTCAGGAAGTTACATCAGCTGCCCTCCACACTGGTAAAATCATCGCCAAAAATCAACCGAGGAAGATAGAGGTCCCGAAAGTTCATGATCCACCGCCCAATAAGAGAAGGAGGAAGGGGGGTTCTATTCAAAAGGGCAGAATTAGCCACTCTGAATTCGGCAAGGGGAAAGGGGGGAGTGCAGCTTCTGCCCCTAAACCAACAGTGGATACAAGACCCGTAATCACTTTAGTGACTACACAAGAAACACCACCACTTACAATTGCCACTGCCCCCATAAGTGCCAACACCCAGGACACTCAGCCGATCGCCCCCACCCTGGAGCTTCTTGAGCAAATGCTCAGGACGCTCACTTCTCCTATTGTAGACAGATTATTGGCTATTGAACAACGGCTGGGGAACATGGAACAGGCTATTCTCAACAAGCCGGACAAGCAGAAGGCCCCTCCCATTCCTAATCCAGCATTGGCTGCGGTTGGTTTACCCAACATCTTAAAACCTACTTCAGCCAAGGCGGCTCATACAACATCCACTACCACCACAACGGCCTTATTCCCCAAGTCCAATGCTCCTACTAAAATAGTGGCCCATAATCCCCAAGGGATTACATCCATTACCATTCCTTCCCGACTTGCCATGCAAACGGATGGCGCCATCCCGAAGGGTGGAAACAGTTCGGCTGCAAGACCATCGCGGCCGGCTGGAGAGAGGGAATCCCTAAGCAGAATAGCAAAACGTAGGACTCCTCAGGTTGAACTTCCTCCGGAAGCACTACCCTATGTGGTGGTGCTTACGGGTGTTCCCACCCTTGACCCTGACAAGCGAGAAGGTCCTCAGCAGCTTAAAAATAAAACCATGTACTGGCTGTCTAAGAATAGGCCACTCCCGGGTAATGTTAATGGGGATATTGTGCACGTGCGCCGACTCCCCTGGTTGGGGGGGCGGGAGAAAGACATTGAGGGCGACTTGATTGTGATCAATTTCAGGGATCCAGAAGCTGTTAGGCACATTTTGAGCAGGATGCCAGGGAACCTAGGCAAATCAATCATGCCGTGCGACCTTACTTCTATCCCAGAGCCCTAGTAGCTCCCTTGTCATGCCCCTGGCCACCAATGGCCCTGTCAGGCACCTTAGGCCCAAAACAAATCAATCATTACTTCCCCCCGCAGCCTGGTCCCACGGTGCCAAAGAATGCATATGGGTGGGAATCCATCCCGCAAAGGGGCTATGGAACCAACCCTAGGAGGTCGGACTATCTTCTTGAAACAGGGGGGATGGATCATCTGCTTCCTTTCACACCCCTGGAAGTTAGCAACAGATTCGAAGTTTTTTCTGGTTTGGACTCTTGTGATTGACGCCTGGGTACCTCCCCTAGTCATCCTGCTCCAGAGAGGGGGTTAAGCGTACAAGATGTTAAATCTTATTTCTCTGGTGCACACTCCCCTCCTCAGACGTCAAGTGATTCCCATGGCACGACTCAAATCCTTTCAGTCACATCTAACCAGAGTCCATATCCTCCTCCTGGGATTTCTATCTCGCATGTAAGTAGTGATAGTGATATTACAGGGATGCAGGGACCTACATCGCATACTGCTTCTGGAGCCCTGAGGGTACTGTCATGGAATGTTTCAGGCATTGCCAATAAAATACACACTGAAGACTGGGATTCCCTAATAACAAATAGTGACATCTGTCTCTTTCAAGAGACATGGGCGAAGGAACCCGCGCTCAAAACTGGCTACGCAATCTTTGAAATCCAGGCCACCTGGAATAATAAGGGGAGGCCCTCGGGTGGTCTGGCGGTGTGGATAGCGTGTCACATTGGTTGCACAGCAGAAACCATAGCCACGTCCTCTCAAGACATTCAGTGTGTTGTACTGAATTGGCCGGGCGCCCCCAAACTGGCAATCATAAACGTTTATTCCCGCCCAGTTGGCCCAACGGCGGAGTCCAGCACACTAGAAGATCTTGCGTCCTTTCTGGGTCAGTTGCCGACCGACTACAAGGTGGTAATGGGTGGAGATTTTAACTGCCACTTCGAGCCCTTAGAGGGCTTGAGGGAAGGGGCCCTTACGGCAGAAGACGACTTCTGGCGCATTCCAGTGTGTCAATCGCCCCACCCCAGATCCTGGTTCCCACTTGCGGTCCAAATTACGTCACTGACCCTTAATTTTGCGCTAAGAGCTTGCAATGGACGTACACCCTCAGACACTCCCTCAAAATGTACATTTAATAGGAAAGATCATGAGTCACGTCTAGACTACATCTTTGTAGATACCAGTCTCTGGTCAAAGGTAGAGGATTTTAAAATAATCCCCCGTACAGATAGTGACCACAATGCTCTCCTATTTTCCCTGGCCCATCTCCCAGCATATCCCGGATCACTACCACTTGAGGATAGAGATGATCGGGGTAATCTGGTATTAACCTCCAATAGGCGTAGGGTGAGATGGCAGAAATTTTCCAAGTCAGAAGAAAATATTGGGAAAATCTACGATCCCGTGCTGCCAAAATTCGAGGCTCTGGGTGAACTAGTTAGCCAATCCAGTTCCCAGGATTTTTATAAAACTCTAGCTCTTATTCATGAAGACCTAGTGGGAGCTCTAGGTGAGGTTCTCTACCCAGAGGTGCCTAAGCCCAAGCAAAAGACCAGAACCTCCTCCTGGTACAACTCCGAATGCAGAAAGGCCAAATCTGACCTTATCACCGCAGTCAAAGATGGTGTCGCTCGGACCAGGGTGGCCGACCTGCGGCGCCAGTATAAGGCCACAATGGCCCGTGCGAGGTCAGATTGGGACTGGTATAGATGGCAAGATCTTTCAGCAGCCCTAACAACCAAGGACTTAAGAAGATTCTGGTCACTAGTCACTACTGGCTCAGGGGAACCCAAAGCTGCAGTTTAACCCAATATTGCAGCACATATATGGGAAGATCACTTCAGTAAACTTTATGCAGATACCCTAGAGAATACAGATGGCGTTGTTGCAGTACTCCTATCCCTTTCTGGAGACACCTTGGAGTTCACGCTAGGGGAAGTGGGCAGTGCAATAGATGGTCTTGCGTTGGGAAAGGCCCCGGGCCTTGATAAATTACCAGGTGACCTTTTTAGGTCCCAACCAGAGATCTGGGCGCCCTACCTTCATATTCTTTTCAATTCAATTGCATGTGGAATGGCGATCCCCTGTACTTGGTTGGGGGCAGAGATAGTCCCAATCTTCAAGAAGGGCTGTTCTCTGCTCCCATCCAACTACAGGCCGATTAGCCTCATAGATGTCCCCCAAAAGCTTTATTCCCGACTTCTATTGGACCAACTCCTGGACTGGATGGAGGAAAATGAAATCTTAAGCCCCCTCCAGGCTGGCTTCAGAAAAAATACGTCCACCATGGATCAGATCTTCCGCCTCGTCCTCCTTTTTTGGAAATCGGTGAGCATTGAGGGAGGGAGATTGTACATGGTGTTCGTAGACCTGAAGTCAGCATTTTACTTGGTACCACGAAAAAAACTCTGGGAGGTCCTTAAGGAGATGGGAGTACCCACTAACCTACTACAGGCCATAATAAGACTCCATCAGGGCAACTTTGCCCAGGTACGATGTGGGAGGGGTGGAGTTTTGACAAAAAGGTTTCCTGTTTCCAGGGGGGTTAGGCAGGGATGCGTTCTTGCCCCTACTCTCTTTTGTCTTTACGTTAATAGTGTCATCACACACTTAGCTAACGTTAGGGACAATGACGCCCCGGTTTTGGCTGGCAGGAGGGTGCCGGCAATTATGTTTGCTGATGACACCCTCCTGCTCTCCAAATCCCCTATGGGAATTCAGCGAATCCTAGATAGATTCGATCTTTTCTGCAGGCAGTATGGCCTCGAGATCAACACAGGGAAGACCAAATTCATGATCTTCAACCCCTCCCCCACAACCAGACCCAACCTATCCCTAAATTCCACGGTACTGGAGAGGGTTAAAACATTTCAGTACCTGGGCGTAACCCTACACGAGAACCTATCCTGGGGACCACAGATTTCAAGTTCGCGAATAAGGCTTTCTCAACTCTCTGGGGCTATCTTAAGGGTTACGAACACCTCAACCTACAAACCCATAGCTCCTGCAGTTGAGATGTACAAAACACAAGCGAAATCAGCTGCACTTTACGGTAGTGAACTATGGGGACATCAAGCTGCAAATGAGTTGGTGTGTGTCGAAAACAACTTTCTGAGGCGTCTTTTGGCCCTCCCAACTGCAACTCCTCTGTTTCCCTTACGCCTAGATTTGGGTCTACCGTCCATTAGGGAGGACCTTGAATCCAAACCATTAAGATTCTGGCACAGACTTTGGTCAACAAATGAGCTCAGACACTACAGGCAAGATCTTGTGCATGTTATGAAATTAAATTACAGTGACAAGATCCCTTGGCTATCCTTTGTCAAGCAAGAACTGTTCAGGCTCGGCTTCAACGAGCTGTGGGAGGCCCCGGAAACAGGCTGTAATAGGGTCCCCCGGAAAAGACTTGTGGAAGCTTACAAGGAACAAAATCTTGCCTCCCATGTGCTTGCACACGCACCGGCACTCTAACTCATCGTTTTACTGAATCCAAAAATTCTTATAAGTTTGAAACCTTTATGGATTATATTTACCCGATTATGGCAAGGAAGCTATTTATACAGTGGCGGTTTGGCACCCTACCCATTAAATCCTTTACTAGCAAATTGACCAATGGAGGGGACAAAATATGCCCTGGCTGTAATTCCTGCGATGAGGAGGAAATCCATGTTCTGTTTTTTCTGCCCTTCCTACAAGTCACCTAGGAAATATTGGCTTGTGCCCCTATGTAGGAATATGGCAATAAGGAATTGTGTAACATCTTTCAGAATACTGAAAACTGATTCCTCCCCCCACATTGTTTTCGCAGTCTCAAAATATCTTTTGGCCATGTGGCGCATTAGGTCCAAGTTGATTAAGGCAAACCCACCATAGGATTGTATGCCTACACCACTGTGCCATTGTAACTTCTAGCTCCCGCTGACAATGTCTCCTATCACATTTTGTCTTACTCCATTCCCAATGATATGAAATGTTGTTGCTTGTTCCTTTTATGCACTTTAAATGCCCGATTTTAAATGTTATGAAATGCTGCTACTTGCTTCCTGTATGCATTTTATATGCCTGAATTTTAAATGTATGTATGTTTTTTATGCATCTTTTATGGCCTAAATGGCCGAAATAAAGAATTTTTGGATTGGATTGGATTGGTATGTTGTTACTATTCCTGGATGCTGTCTTTGAACAGATCTTGGTTCTGGCCTAATGAATGAATGTGAACCCATTTGTTTTATTCAGGAATCTATCTTGACAGTTGTTTGTGTCTGTGGGCCAGATCAACCATTTATTCCAATCTGGATCTATTCTGTTGTGATGCAAAATAGTATGTACGTCGACTCCCCCCTCTGAAGTGTTATCACTAACAGGTGTAGGAGTAGGTATAGACGGATTGTTCAAGCTTTTATCTTGGCTAACCCAAGACAAGACATCTGTTGGACAGTGTCATTCAAAAACATAATTTGCTCAGGGATGATGTGTAGGAGAGTAGGGTCTGCTATCCTATGGTCACCCCATTTTTTTTTGCTTTTTGCTTCACTGGTTTTCGACTTAATGTGGCTGTGGGCCTGCTAATCAGGCCCACAGCCCTGCTGTTCTCTCTCTAAATTCACAACCATGTACTTTAGGTACATCACCATTTGGGATTAGGTCACCTTATGAGCTCCTGTACAGAGTACTATAGGTACCCAGGGTATGGGTGCATCAAAGGCCTGCCAGGGGCTGCAGCATATCTTTTGCCACCCCTGGCTGGCCCTCCAAACTGACACAACTGGCTGATCACTCAGCTGGGGCAAGTTTGTGTAATCACCCCTTGCTTAGAAATAGTGTACCTATGTATAAACTTAAATCTGCTCAATGGGTGGAGAGTTGCACTGCCCGTGGTTTATATTAAGTTCAAACGAAAAACTTTAAATGTTTTTAACAAAATTAGTCAAGTGTGAGGTAGCTGCCTGGGAGGCGTCTCTTGTCAGGACGTCAATAATGAATCAATGAAACAGTGTTTCCAACGGTTGTTGGAAACATCCCCTGGCGCTTCACTCAAATGTGGTTATAGTACTCCTCCAAGATAATTTGAAATCATACATCTTGCCAGTTTTCAAGAATAAAGTTTTTTATCAGTTCATCATGTCAAAATTCTTTTCCAAACAGTACATTTGAATATTTCTTTATATTCATTTAAGAAATTAACTTTCATTCAGTCCAATGCATTTCGGGCTGAAAAGCCCTTCATCTGGGACATGAAACTAAAAAACAAGACAGAGAAGGCTATTCAAACATTTGCATTTTTAGCCAAAATATATATGCATGAAAGTAGTGGTATCATGGTGAAACAATAGTGCAATTGAGGTGCAACCCGTGAAATTACGTGCTCGGTGAAATATATAAAACAATGTATTCACATCACTCACGTGTTATTCTTATCAGTGAGTGGGGTACAATAGACATAAAACGTTCATGAGGCGATTATCGAGACGCAAAAGGTCTCTTAAGCTGTATTTCTGCGTGGGTAAAGCAACTTACTTGATGGACGCAATGGCGTCTCCTCAACACTATAGCGCGGGTCTTTCTCACTCTGTCGCGTAGCCGCCGGGAGACAGTCTATCACGGCAGAAGGTGCTTTACCCACGCAGAAATACAGCTTAAGAGACCTTTTGCATCTCGATAATCGCCTCATAAACGTTTTATGTCTATTGTACCCCACAGCTTGTTCAACTCACTGATAAGAATAACACGTGAGTGATGTGAATACATTGTTTTATATATTTCACCGAGCACGTAATTTCACGGGTTGCACCTCAATTGCACTATTGTTTCACCATGATACCACTACTTTCATGCATATATATTTTGGCTAAAAATGCAAATGTTTGAAAAGCATTCTCTGTCTTGTTTTTTGGTTTCATGTCCCAGATGAAGGGCTTTTCAGCCCGAAATGCATTGGACTGAATGAAAGTTAATTTCTTAAATGAATATAAAGAAATATTCAAATGTACTGTTTGGAAAAGAATTTTGAAATGATGAACTGATAAAAAACTTTATTCTTGAAAACTGGCAAGATTTATGATTTCAAATTATCTTGGAGGAGTACTATAACCACATTTGAGTGAAGCGCCAGGGGATGTTTCCAACAACCGTTGGAAACACTGTTTCATTTC
Source organism: Lissotriton vulgaris (assembly GCF_964263255.1). NCBI lineage: Eukaryota > Metazoa > Chordata > Amphibia > Caudata > Salamandridae > Lissotriton > Lissotriton vulgaris. Next base: position 105,854,564 of record NC_141685.1, on the reverse strand, counting down.
TTTAACCTTATATCTGGACACATATACACCTATAAGTCACACCTATGGCCGGCCTTAACAATCCTGGAGGCAGAGTGCTTGGGTTTATGTGAGATGGTAGTTAGTCCGGAGCAAGGGCAGGGAAGGTAGGGCATCTGTACACTTCAAAGTTATGCCTCTAGAAGTTTCTTCCACTTCAAAGGCACAACTGTGTATGAAAGAAGGACATTGGACGCCACCACTTCAGTACACTTCTGGACCTGGGGACCCTGCCAGGAAGAAGGACTACTGTGCTGCTACAAGGAGTGCCACTATGCTGGACTGATGCTCTATAAGTAACTGCGCCCTGCTTTACTGACCTGCTGCACTCTTGTCTGGGGAAGAATATCTAGGTCTGCAACTCTATCTTGAACCCAGGACCCCGAGTGACTCAGTGGGCTAGTCTTTTGGCCTCCTGATCTGAGCCTCAGGGACAAAACAAGCTCCAAAGCAAGTCCTGGACCAGTCTTCAGCGCGTTCCTTGCTCCCAAATGATGATTCTCAGACCCTAGATCCTTGATGTGGTTCAGTGGGCTCCTAAAACAAGCTTTTGAACTCTTCATGACTGCAAATGAGCCTATTCGCACTGGAATCCCACTGCTCGCACGGAGCTTCAGCGTGAGCCCCTGCCGCCTATCTCCTTGCACAGCAAGCATCAATCGATCTGGAAGACCACTAACGCAAAGCTCCAGTCCGACCGTCTGCAACACCCGGCCTGCTCTTCGTGCCATGTCCACCACCGTCATCGATACTCTCCTTACTCCCTGCAACCCTCTCCAATGGCGCAATAAGGCTATTAATGTGAGACGGCTATTGCGAATTCTGGAGAACTGCCAAGATTTGGCGCTCTCGGCCGTGATTCGCTCGGTAGAGATAGAGAAAGAATTTGATAGTCTGGAATGGTAGTTGCTCTTCTAGGTTATGCGCAAGCTGGGACTGGGAGCTGAGTTCGTGAGATGGACTTAAATACTATATAACTCAGCAACGCCCCAGATGCTAACGGGGAGGACGGTATTGGCGCCATGTTCAGTGGGACGGGGACGCAGCAGGGTTGTTCGCTTTCTCCGCTGCTGTTCGCATTGGTGGTTGAGCCCCTGGCGGTGCAAGCTAGATCGGGAGGCATTATACCGGGCTGGAGATGCGGGGAGACATGCATTATATCGCTCTACGCAGATGACTTGCTGATGTTTCTGGCAGCCCCTAGTGAGGACTTAACGGGGGCAATAGCACTGTTACATGTGTTTGGGGCAGCATCGGAGCTGTGCGTGAACTGGGAGAAGACTAACCTGTTCCCAGTGCGGCGAGCTGTGGGAGCTCCTGATAGACTGAACGGAATAAGATGGGAACCCAGCTGTCTGCCGCATCTGGGAACTAACATTTATCACGAGCAGGCGGACCTTTTGGAGGGTAATGTGAATAGGGCAGTGAGAGGGATCAAAGGGAGCATGGCATTCTGGAGTACTCTGCCACTCTCAGTGGCAGGAAGAGTAGCGCTTCTGAAAATGGTGGCTCTACCCCGACTATTATATTATTTCCGGACGCTGCCGATTTGGATCCCAGTCTTGGTGTTCAAGACCATTAGAACTATGATAGTGAGATTTCTATGGGAGAGCGGCAGGAGGCGGGTGGCTTTGACCATGATGATGAGGCCTAGAGCAGAGGGGGGATTGGCAGTCCCAGACTTCGAACTGTACAATCTGGCGGCCCAGCTACAGGTGCTCACGCAGGAGGTTGCTCGAGAGTTCAGGGGGCCAGACGGCCCAGAGGACCAATAGTTTCCAAGACATGTTTTATCCTTTGTGATCTTGGGTCAGCAGTTGTGGGTCGATTCATTGACCTATGAGGAGAAAGCGATGAGGGTAAGCTGGAATAGAAGCAGGCGTAGGGTGGGTGGTATTTGCCCGTACGTACCGGAGATACCTCTTGCAATGTGCACGGCCTTCCTGCACGGAGGAGACTGGTCGGCACTGGAAGAGTGGGAAGGACTGGGATTGCAGATGGTCAGTGACCTGTACGAGGAGGGAGCTCTCTTGCCTTATCAGACACTGCAAGACAGATACTGCTTGCCCAGGGGTGACTTCCTGCAGCACGCCGCCCTGGGGTCAGCGATTCAGAAATACTGGGGGGAAGGGCTGCTGGAACTACAAACATCCCTGACATGCCAATATGTAATAATGACAGCAGGGATGATAAAGGCAGTAACGAGCCTGTGTAGGCGAATGGTAGAGGAGGGACTTCAGCCGCTGACTCAGAGGTGGACCTGGGTAAAGATATACCTGAATCGACTTGGGCTAAACTGGTGGAAAGGGCGTGGAAGAGTACGCGGAATGCTAGATTCCAGCTTATCCATTTCTATATCATATACAGGGCATACAGAGCAGATAAATAAATACTTTAATGTGGATTTGCCATGTTGCAGCAGACTTCCAGCATATGATGTGGAGCAGTCCGCAGCTTGGAACCTACTGGGAAGAGGTGGTTGAGGTCCTCTGCGGGTTGACGGTAGGCAGATGGAACCCACCCTGGGGGCATGCATACTGCACTGGTTTCCTCATACAGTGCAAACTAAGGTAACATGCAAATTCATAGATCAGGGGTTGCTGCTGGCCGAATGGAAACTAACGAGAAAGTGGAAATCCAAGCAGGGCCCTAGTGTGGAGCGATGGAAAGTAGAATTCATGAGCTGGGTGGCCAGTGAGAGTATGGTCAGGATCCAACAGGCCAGAAGAGCGAACAACAAAAAGGCGATGGAAACTGCATAGGCATGGGAGGCCCTGGTGGCACTGTTGACATTGCCAGAACTGGACTCGGACTCTGACTCCATGGAGGCTAAGCACGAAAATGTCAGAGCACACCGAATATAGATAAGCTTGGGGTGGCTGTTGGGGAAAGGAAGCAAGGTTGAGCTTGGCAGGAATTGGGAAACACCACACATGCAATAGGACACTGGCATACCCTGGCACGATGCTGATGATTGAAAATCCTGGTTTTGAATACTTTGAACACACCAGTAGAAGTGGTTGGGGGGGGAAGGCAAATGACTGCGGGAGCACCAAGTTGAGCTTCCTTCATATTGTGGGGTATTTTGGATACTTGCAATGGTGTTGATACTGGTAAAAGGAGTGGAGGCTGGGAAGCTTATTGTGATACTGACTCTGAATGACTGCAAAGCTCCACAGTGGAAGATGACTCTATATATAATGTATCCAGTAAAGTGCCCCTGCTAATGATGAACCTTGTATGGGGGGTTATGTATGGGTTGAAAATCAATAAAATACCGTTAAAAAAAATCACTCAGACCACTCATCACTCATACCAATCATCACTCATCACTCATACCAATCATCACTCATCACTCCGGCCAATCCTCACTCATCGCTCATACCAATCATCACTCATCGCTCAGACCAATCATCAATCATCGCTCATACCAATCATCACTCATCACTCAGACCAATCCTCACTCATCACTCATACCAATCCTCACTCATCACTCATACCAATCATCACTCATCGTTCAGACCAATCACCACTAATCGCTCAGACCAATCATCACTCATGGCTCAGACCAATCATCGCTCATACCAATCATCACTCATCGCTCATTCCAATCATCACTCATCACTCATACCAATTATCACTCATACCGATCATCACTCATCCCTCATACCAATCATCACTCATCGCTCATTCCAATCATCACTCTTCGCTCAGACTAATCATCACTCATTCCACATTCCAATCATCACTCATCGCTCAGACCAATCATCACTCATCGCTCATATCAATCATCACTCATACCATTCATCACTCGTCGCTCATTCCAATCATCACTCATGGCTCAGACCAATCATCGCTCATACTAATCCTCACTCATCGCTCATTCCAATCATCACTCATCACTTATACCAATCATCACTCATACCAATCCTCACTCATCGCTCATACCAATCATCACTCATCGCTCAGACCAATCATCACTCATTCCACATTTCAATCATCACTCATCGCTCAAACCAATCATCACTCATCGCTCATATCAATCATCACACATACCATTCATCACTCAGCGCTCATACCAGTCATCAATTATCGCTCATACCAATCATCACTCATCGCTCAGACCAATCCTCACTCATCGTTCATATCAATCATCACTCATACCATTCATCACTCAGCGCTCATACCAATCATCACTAATCACTCATACCAATCATCACTCATCGCTCATATCAATCATCACTCATACCATTCATCACTCGTCGCTCATTCCAATCATCACTCATGGCTCAGACCAATCATCGCTCATACTAATCCTCACTCATCGCTCATTCCAATCATCACTCATCACTTATACCAATCATCACTCATACCAATCCTCACTCATCGCTCATACCAATCATCACTCATCGCTCAGACCAATCATCACTCATTCCACATTTCAATCATCACTCATCGCTCAAACCAATCATCACTCATCGCTCATATCAATCATCACACATACCATTCATCACTCAGCGCTCATACCAGTCATCAATTATCGCTCATACCAATCATCACTCATCGCTCAGACCAATCCTCACTCATCGTTCATATCAATCATCACTCATACCATTCATCACTCAGCGCTCATACCAATCATCACTAATCACTCATACCAATCATCACTCATCGCTCAGACCAATCAATACTCATCGCTCGGACCAATCCTCACTCAGCGCTCATACCAATCATCAATCATCGCTCATACCAATCATCAATCATCGCACATAGCATTCATTACTCAGCGTTCATACCAATCATCACTCAGCTCTCAGACCAATCATGATTCATCACTCATACCAATCATCACTCATCGGTCATACCAATCATCAATCATCGCTCAGACCAATCATCAATCATCGCTCATACCAATCATCACTCAGCGTCATACCAATCATCACTCATCGCTCATACCATTCATCACTCAGCGCTCATACCAATCATCACTCAGCCCTCATACCAATCATCCATCATCGCTCATACCATTCATCACTCAGCCCTCATACCAATCATCAATCATTGCTCATACCAATCATCACTCAGCGCTCATACCATTCATCACTCAGCCCTCATACCAATCATCAATCATCGCTCATACCAATCATCAATCATCGCTCATACCAATCATCACTCAGCGCTCATACCAATCATCACTCAGCCCTCATACCAATCATCCATCATCGCTCATACCATTCATCACTCAGCCCTCATACCAATCATCAATCATCGCTCATACCATTCATCACTCAGCGCTCATACCATTCATCACTCAGCCCTCATACCAATCATCAATCATCGCTCATACCAATCATCAATCATCGCACATAGCATTCATTACTCAGCGTTCATACCAATCATCACTCAGCTCTCAGACCAATCATGACTCATCACTCATACCAATCATCACTCATCGCTCATACCAATCATCAATCATCGCTCATACCAATCATCAATCATCGCTCATACCAATCATCAATCATCGCTCATACCAATCATCAATCATCGCTCATACCAATCATCACTCAGCGCTCATACCAATCATCACTCATCGCTCATACCATTCATCACTCAGCGCTCATACCAATCATCACTCAGCCCTCATACCAATCATCAATCATCTCTCATACCATTCATCACTCAGCCCTCATACCAATCATCAATCATCGCTCATACCAATCATCAATCATCGCACATAGCATTCATCACTCAGCGTTCATACCAATCATCACTCAGCTCTCAGACCAATCATGACTCAACACTCATCTCATACCAATCATCACTTATCACTCATACCAGTCATCAATCATCGCTCAGACCAATCATCAATCATCGCTCATACTAATCATCACTCATCGCTCATACCAATCATCAATCATCGCTCAGACCAATCATCAATCATCGCTCAGACCAATCATCAATCATCGCTCATACCAATCATCACTCAGCACTCATACCAATCATCACTCAGCGCTCATACCAATCATCACTCTTCGCTCATACAATCATCAATCATCGCTCATACCAATCATCACTCGTCGCTCAGACCAATCATCACTCATCGCTCATACCAATCATCACTCAGCGCTCATACTAATCATCAATCATCGCTCATACCAACCATCAATCATCGCACATAGCATTCATCACTCAGCGTTCCTACCAATCATCACTCAGCTCTCAGACCAATCATGATTCATCACTCATACCAATCATCACTCATTGCTCATACCAATCATCAATCATCGCTCAGACCAATCATCAATCATCGCTCATACCAATCATCACTCAGCACTCATACCAATCATCACTCATCGCTTATACAATTCATCACTCAGCGCTCATACCAATCATCACTCAGCCCTCATACCAATCATCACTCATCGCTCATACCAATCATCACTCAGCACTCATACCAATCATCACTCAGCGCTCATACCAATCATCACTCTTCGCTCATACCAATCATCAATCATCGCTCATACCAATCATCACTCATCGCTCAGACCAATCATCACTCATCGCTCATACCAATCATCACTCAGCGCTCATACCAATCATCAATCATCGCTCATACCAATCATTACTCATCGCTCAGACCAATCATCACTCATCGCTCATACCAATCATCACTCTTCGCTCATACCAATCATCACCCATCGCTCATACCAATCATCAATCATCGCTCAGACCAATCATCAATCATCGCTCATACCAATCATCACTCATCGCTCAGACCAATCATCAATCATCGCTCAGCCCAATCATCACTCATCGCTCAGACCAATCATCACTCATCGCTCAGACCAATCATCACTCATCGTTCAGACCAATTATCACTTATCGTTCAGACCAATCATCACTCATCGTTCAGACCAATCATCAGTCAGCGCTCATACCAATCATCAATCATCGCTCAGACCAATCATCAATCATCGCTCATACCAATCATCACTCATCGCTCAGACCAATCATCAATCATCGCTCAGCCCAATCATCACTCATCGCTCAGACCAATCATCACTCATCGCTCAGACCAATCATCACTCTTCGCTCATACCAATCATCACCCATCGCTCATACCAATCATCAATCATCGCTCAGACCAATCATCAATCATCGCTCATACCAATCATCACTCATCGCTCAGACCAATCATCAATCATCGCTCAGATCAATCATCAATCATCGTTCAGACCAATTATCACTCATCGCTCATACCAATCATCACTCATCGCTCATACCAATCTTCACTCATCGCTCATACCAATCATCACTCATCACCCATACCAATCCTCACTCATCGCTCATTCCAATCATCACTCATCGCTCATCGCTCATACCAATCATCACTCATACCAATCATCAATCATCGATCAGACCAATCATCACTCATCGTTCATACCAATCATCACTCATCGCTCAGACCAATCATCACTCAGCGCTCATACCAATCATCACGCAGAGCTCATACCAATCATCATTCATCGCTCATACCAATCATCAATCATTGCTCATACCAATCATCACTCTGCTCTCATACCAATCATCACTCAGCTCTCATAACAATCATGACTTATCACTCTGATCAATCAACACTCATCGCTCTGACCAATCATCACTCATCGCTCAGACCAATCATCACTCATTGTTCAGACCAATCATCACTTATCGTTCAGACCAATCATCACTTATCGTTCAGACCAATCATCACTCATCGTTCAGACCAATCATCACTCAGCGCTCAAACCATTCACTCATCGCTCATACCAACCATAACTCATCGCTCAGAGCAATCATCGTTCAGACCAATCATCACTAATCGCTCAGACCAATCATCACTCATTGCTCAGACCAATCATCACTCATACCAATCATCACTCATCGTTCAGACCAATCATCACTCAGCGCTCATACAAATCATCAATCATCGCTCAGACCAATCACTCATCACTCATACCAACCATAACTCATCGCTCAGACCAATCATCGTTTAGACCAATCATCACTAATCGCTCAGACCAATCATCACTCATTGCTCAGACCAATCATCACTCATACCAATCATCACTCATCGTTCAGACCAATCATCACTCAGCGCTCATACAAATCATCAATCATCGCTCAGACCAATCACTCATCGCTCATACCAACCATAACTCATCGCTCAGACCAATCATATTTTAGACCAATCATCACTTATCGTTTAAACCAATCATCACTCATCGCTCAGAACAATCATCACTCATCGCTCATACCAATCATCACTCATCGCTCACATACCTTCATACGTGCTTTCTCAAAATAACCAATACCATCTGGGATAGTTTACTCATGTGTTTCCTGTGTCGCTGCTACGCTGTGAATCAGTGGCAGCGCTATAATAGAACAAAGTCTAAGAGGATACCAGCGCAGCCACTGACGTCTAAGTTTCAGCGCCCTCATCCACACTGACAAATAGCAGATGCAACTGAGAACTCCTGACCGAACCGCTTTACCAATTTACACAACGTATAGTTCCTTTGTTCTCCCACCGCTGACAGCATGCACCTGGCTCCCAGGCCAGGACGTCACAAGAACGAGCACATCAGATGGTGAAATGTACTCAGGGGCTAATCAGAGTGAAAAAAAGAGTACATTTATGCCCAAGTGTTAGTTTATCCTGGTGAATCGAGCCCATAATATCTGCTCTTTCACCGGCAGTTGTGTAAACAGTGAAGTTTTCTTGAAATTCGACCACTGGCCAGATTGTGCTTAAGTCCTATGTGTAACCAGTAGCTGGGTGAATAGTAATGCTTCTTTGCCGTCTGCGCGTCCGCCATCCAGATAGGATTCAATATCTGCCCCTTAGCCAGCGTTTATTATTGATAAGGAGCAGGTCCACAGTGCAGACGCTCCTGATAGCAGCAGCCAGGTAAATTGTGAAGTTCTTTGCAGTTTCCACTGCCTCTGGCTAAACCATGCATAACTTCTTATATTTAGCAGGCAGCTGGGTAAAAACTTACATGTATTTGCTGTTTGCACAGTGGCTGGTGAATATTGAAGCTTGTTTGCTATTTGCAGAGCCACCAGTATGAGTGTAAATAATCTCTGCTGTTCGTACAGTAGGCAGATGAATACCAGAGAGGAAATTAAATACATACCACTTATAGACAAGCATTGAAAATGCAACAGGTCTTGCCTTTGATTAAGTTAAAGCCATTTGCTTTGCTAATGGAACAGTATAGCAAAGCAAATGGCTTTAACTTAATGAAAGGCTACAACCTATCACATTTCTAATGCTTGTTCTTTCTATGTTTTAGGTGAGGTTATTTTACTAAGACTTGGTTTTTCATTTCCTTGGGTGGTGACATGTGATGTAAGCCGCTTGTTTACCGGTGTCAGGCGCAATCGTATTGGGAGGATAGCTGAGTGCGGTGCGTGATTATTTTTCTGGAGGTAGTTAGTTTATCCACGTGCCTCAGAAGTGCTGTCCTACACGAGTAAACAAAACTAAAAGTAACCATGAACATGCAGAAATGAAGCCTACACCGCAGAAAATCAGAACGCTTATGACAGACTACGTTTGCCCGTCAAAAGGTGGCAGTATGTCAAAGCTTAGATTAACTATTCAGAGAGTTGTGGCTGCAGAGTGCAGATGTAACGAAGACACAACACCCACCTGGGTCTCTCCTTGGTTATATGAGGCTATAACCACCAACGCCACTGGAATTATGCGGCAGGGAAGGGAAACTTATGTGGCACGGTTGAGTAAATTGTGCAGCAAGAAAAGACAAATTATGCGGCGCATTTTGTGACTGTATTACTTCATTGTTTTATCATTTTTACTCCTGTTAACACTGCGTGGCCATTGGTTGCACATCATTATTACCAGTCTAACACCCAAATATATAGCAATAGGCAACATAAAGGTGACCAGTGAAGCTTTGCAAGGATCCTTCCACTGCGTAGTAGCTCGTACTGCTATGTTTATACGAACTTATGAACCATTTGAGCTGAAACTTTAATTTGCAGGGGATGGAATATATGGCAAATGCAGCAAATCTATAACTGTGGAAAACACAGTGGTTGAACAATCGTATAATTCCAGTGGTGCGAACCAATCAAAAAGATGGGCGGGGCTTCAACTCCGCCTTCGAGAACTTTGAATTTGTATTGATGCCAAGAAGGTGAGACCTAAAATGTGCAGAAAGGACTTATAGAGCGAACGCCATCAAGCATTGGAACCTCCACTAGAGGGCACGAAAGGCACCTTTTCAGAAGGTCGAAGGTCTGAATGGATAGCTCTGCACCCTCGCAGTAGAGTAAGTGCACCTCACACGTGACAGGAGTCGCAATCCACAGCCTGACGGCCGCACCTTTCCAGACTGGGCCTTATGGAGAGTTAATCAACACTTCTATTGAGTCTGCGCAGGGTGGGCGTCTCGAGATGCTCAGCGCAGCCCGGCCCCACCCCCAGCGCAGCCTCACCGCCGGGGGGCCAGAGCGCCTTTGAAAAGTGCCTGGTTTGGGGAATATTTTGTGACATTGTACAGAAGGGGCTGCAGTGATGCTACTGTGTAGTGGCTTTTAATGCAACGCTGGTAGGAAGAATCTGGCAGCAGCTGGCACTGTGCCCAGCTGCCCGGTCACCTTCTATTTCCGGTCACCTCCTGACAGGGACTTTTATTAGAAAGGACTTTCTTATTGGGAGCTCATGGTAATCGTAATCCGCAGATAAAAGCGGTGTCAGTGGATGGAGCCTGATGGTGTTGGTCAGTGTGGGCAGCTTTGCACCTGCATCAATGTAGCGCCTCAACCTTCCTTGCAGAGGCCGCGGCGCCTTCGATGCTCTGCAGAGACAGGAGCTTGAACTGGAGTTTACATCCATTCTGTGTAAGGCCATGTACATTGCACATCAGGCCTTCTGGGATACGGGCCCCAGGATTACCTGGGATCTAATTACCCACTACCTCCCCAGCAGAAACCTCCACTCTAGCCAGACTTTCTTGGCCACGATACCAAGAATAAAAAGATCCAGATCCGGCGGCAGGACGTTCACCTACAACGCATCCATGGCATGGAACAACCTCCCCCTGCACCTGAGAGCCAATTGCAATCTGCCCACATTCCGGAAACAGTTAAAAACTTTTCTTTTTAATCTGCCCCACTAATCCTAGTTAGCCCCCTCCTCAGGTCCCTGGTTATTCTAGCGCTTGGACGCCTTCGGCCAGCAATTTGCGCTCTATAAATCCACATCCATTCCATTCCATTCCATCCATAGAGAACGTCGCCTGGTTTTATCAAAGGGTTGTTTTCTATGTCCCTCAATAAATAAACAAATCCCTCGACCCTTCACAGTCCGGCTTCTGAGCCAAACACAGCACCGAAACCGCCCTCATCGCAGCAACAGACGACATTCGAACTCTACTGGACAACGGAGAAACAGCTGCCCTCATCCTACTTGACCTCTCTGCAGCCTTCGACACAGTCTGTCATGACACCCTCATACAACGCCGCAGCAACGTCGGAATACAAGGAAAAGCATTCGACTGGATCATCTCGTTCCTCACCGGAAGAACCCAGAGAGTCCACCTCCCCCCTTTTAGATAAGAGGCCACCGAAGTCATCTGCGGCGTACCACAAGGATCATCACTCAGTCCCACCCTCTTCAACATATACATGAATCCCCTTGCATCCATCGTACGCCAACACAACCTCAACATCATCTCCTACGCAGACGACACCCAGCTGATCCTCTCCCTCACCAAAGACCCAAACACTGCCAAAACCAACTTACACGAAGGAATGAAAGAGGTAGCCGAGTGGATGAAGAACAACCGTTTAAAACTGAACTCGGACAAAACGGAAGTCCTCATCTTAGGTTCATCCCCCGCTACCTGGGACGACTCATGGTGGCCACAGGCCCTGGGAACCGCACCCATACATACGGACGACGCACGTAACCTGGGCTTCATCCTGGACTCCTCCCTCTCGATGACCAGACAAGTCAATGCCGTCTCATCATCATGCTTCAACATCCTACGCATGCTCAAAAAAATCTTCCTCTGGTCACCCGCGCACTGGTCACAAGCCGACTGGATTACGGAAACACCCTTTACGCCGGAACCACAGCCAAACTACAGAAAAAACTCCAAAGCATCCAAAACGCCTCAGCCAGACTCATACTGGACATCCCCCGTCAAGCTCACATTTCCGGTCACCTGAAAGACCTCCCCGTCAACAAGAGAATAATGTTCCGTCTCCTCACCCACACACACAAAGCCCTCTACGACCTCGGATCCGAATGCCTCAACATGCGACTGTCCTTCTACACCCCCACCCACCAACTACGATCATCCAATCAAGCCCTCGCCGCAATTCCGCGCATCCATTGATCCACCATGGGGGGAAGATCCTTCTCCTACTTAGCGGCCAAAACCTGGAATTCTCTCCCCACCCACCTCCGCATTGCACAGAACGACCTCTCCTTCAGAAAGCAACTAAAAACTTGGATATTCGATAAGTAAAGTACCCCCCCCCCCACCCCCAAGCGCCTTGAGACCCTCTGGGTGAGTAGTGCGCTATACAAATTTTTGAACTTGAACTTGAACTTGAGCCGGGTTTGTATCGAAAGGAGCTCGATAGAGAATCTCTCAACACATTAAAGTGATATTTTCTGAAAATGCTTCCTGCGAAGTCTCCGATGATGAGCAGAGGGTGAGCTCCCATTGAAGGCTCCTGTAGATCTACAGGGGGTGGGGGGGCTCTGTCCGAGTCTCCCTCCCTGCAGTGGTGTCAGCAGCGCCAGGGGCGTAGGAGACACTACAATTCTGGGGGGGACAGGGACAACCTTGTGGACTTTCCGTTGACCCCATACAAATCACCGCCCGTTAAACAAATACAGTTGCATAGATTTGATGTGAAATATTGAGAAAAGCAGGCATGTTGTCATAGTTTGCATGTACGCTTTATTGTTATTTACATTCACATAGTAATCAGACCACATGTTAAAAAAACATGGTCTTGCATCTTCATGCACCAAGCAAGCAAAGGTCGCTGACTTCGGGTGGGGCGTTGTGTTTGTAAGTGCATTATGATTTGAAAAGTACCTGCTGCTGCATTCCTGGTCTCCAGCAATTTTCAGGCAACAGTAAAAATGTGAAGATAACTTTGGTGATTAATGTTTTTTATTGAGAGAGATCAGAGGTCTGACTACTGGAAGTTTTGACTCTTGGTAAGGTAGCCACACTGGGTTAAGATGGCTGCTGCATAGAATGTGTAGCACGCAGATCACAAAATGCATATCATGTAAATTGGTCAGTGAGTTACTGCTTTTGTCTGAGAGATTATTTTGGTATTTGCAGTTTATAAGTTAAAATCCTAACATTGAACAGTGCGCTATTAACCGTCATCAAAGAGCTGCATGAAAACTGCAAGGTATAGATTAGAACGTTATGATTTTTCCCCAGTGTTTCCTTATCCTAAAGTTGGAAAATGGGTTCATTAGGATAGAAATCAATTCTGATTATTAAAGAGAACCCCCAACCATGGTGTTATGTTTTAAATTCTGAGTTTGTGCTTCTTTAGTGTTGCAAAGCCCTCCTGTGCCCTCCCCAACGTTTTGCTAACTGGTACTGGTGGTACCTGACTCAGACTGACCATGGCCTCTGCCTGAACAGGCACAGGGCCAATGCTATTCTGAAAGAGACACTTAAAGATACTGTGAAACACCTACATACACTAGGTTGCACTATGGATTAGGGAGACAGGGAGGGAGACAGAGACAGGGACAGACAGAGACAGATAGAGGCAGGGACAGGAACAGACAGATAGCTGCAGAGTGACAGGGAGATGGAGAGGTAGACGGAGGCAGACAGAGGGAGACGGGGGGATGGAAAAGGAGGGAAAGGGAGACAGAGGGTGACAGAGGGAGGGGGGAAGAGAGGGAGACAGAAAGGGAGGGGGAGGGAGACAGAGGGAGAGAGAGAGGCAGACAGAGAGAGGGAGATGGAGGGAGTCAGGGGGAGACAGAGGGTGAAGGACCAGGTTTTAGAACCTAGCGGCGCCAGGGAAAACGCCAGATGCCTTCGAGTTCCCCTGCCTCGGCAAACAGAGACACGTGATGCTTCTTGATGACGTCAAAGACCAAAGTGTATTGGCTGCAACCAGGAACAGAGGTCTACGAAGCACAACACGGGTGGTTTGCTAGAGACTGCACAAATTCAATGAGCGGAGCATGGTCTTTTATGCCAAAAATCACATTCCAAAGGTGGCATTGGTTACATACAAACTAACCAATCACTGAGAGTGACATTTCAAACATATCGCATGACGACAATCCCACTTTCCGTTGTCCAGCCCACCAGAAATGACCAAGCAAATTCCAATATCCTGTTTGGTCAGGCCAGACAAACCCATCATAAAACCTCAACCCAAATCAGTAATCATGTTGTAAAGGAAGGAGCAGAAACAGATTGGAAGCAAGATAGAAAGGTGGGTGCAGTGTACTGTAAGCTCCGGCACGTCCTGCTCTTTGATCTTTATCTGACCAGCTGCTTAACAAGGAACTGGCTCAGCGAGGTCAGCCTCGAGCAAGGAGTCAGTTCGGCCAGGTCATTCAGAAGTCAGCTAAGGTGTACGTGTCTCAAAGACTCATTCGGCCGTAGTCATCGGCCTATGTGAGGGCAACCACACAAAATGGCTGCCGCACACAAAATGGAACCCGAAGGTTCAAATGAAATCCCTAAATACATAGTGTTCTCATAGATCGATTAATGCGAAAACACTCGTACATACCGCACTCGTGATTTGCGGTCCGCTGATACCAAAATCGTCTATTTCCGACGACCTTTATTGAACAGGTTCGGAACCACCAAACCAGACCCTCAAACTACAGAACTACAAGAGAGGGAGGGAGACAGAGGGAGGGATATAGAGGGAGGGAGACAGAGGGAGGGAGACAGAGGAAGGGAGGAAGCTAGAGGGAGGGATCTAGAGGGAGGGAGCTAGAGGGAGGGAGATAGAGGGAGGGAGATAGAGGGTGACAGACAGAGGGTGACAGACAGAGGGAGGGAGACAGACAGAAGGGCAATAGAGGGAGGGAGGGCGATAGAGGGAGGGAGGAAGGTAAAGGGAGGGAGGCAGATAGAGGGAGGGAGGAAGATAGAAGGAGGGAGGATTATAGAGGAAGGGAGGAAGATAGAGGGAGGAAGATAGAGGGAGGGAGATAGAGGGAGAGAGACAGAGGGTGACAGACAGAGGACGGGAGACAGACAGAAGGAGGGAGACAGACAGAGGGAGAGAGACAGACAGTGGGAAGGAGGGAGACAAACAGACAGTGGGAGGGAGACAGACAGACAGACGGTGGGAGGAAGGGAGACAGACAGATGGAGGGAGGGAGACAGACAGACAGAGGGAGGGAGAAACACAGACAGACAGAGGGAGGGAGACAGACAGACAGAGGGAGGGAGACAGACAGAGAGAGGGAGAGGGAGGGAGAGGGAGGGAGAGAGGAGACAGAGGGAGGGAGGAGACAGAGGGAGTGAAGGAGACAGAGGGAGAGAGACAGAGGGAGAGAGACACAGGGAGGGAGACACAGGGTGACAGACAGAGGGTGACAGGCAGGCAGAGGGTGACAGGCATGCAGACAGAGGGAGGGATACAGACAGACAGAGGTAGGGACACAGACAGAGGGAGGGATGGAGACAGACAGAGGGAGGGAGACAGACAGTGGGACACAGATAGAGGGAAACAGATGGAGGGAGACGGAGAGAGGGAAGGAAAGAGAAGGAGGGAGATGGAGAGAGAGAAGGAAAGAGAGGGAGGGAGACGGAGAGAGAACGAGGGGAGAGTCAGAGAGGCAGAGGGAGACAGAGTGAGACAGAGTGAGACAGAGAGAGAGGGAAGGAGGGAGCGAAAGAGAGATAGAGGGAGGGGGACAGAGAGAGGGAAGGAGACAAAGAGAAGGAAGGAGACAAAGAGAGGGAGGGAGACAAAGAGAGGGAGGGAGATAGAGAGAGAGAGAGAGAGAGAGAGAGAGAGAGAGAGAGAGAGAGAGAGAGAGAGAGAGAGAGAGAGAGAGAGAGAGAGAGAGAGAGAGAAAGAAAGAAAGAGAGATGTGTGTGTATGCTGGTCTGTTGGTTCAGTGGATGAAGGCGTCCGCTGCAGGGGCCTGAGTTCAACTTCATGGTCACAGTTTTTTTCCATCTAACCCCTCCCCCACTGACCCTGCCTCCACCGGTGCGGCCCTCGGCCACAAACCACACTGTAAATTCGGCCCCGAGAGAAAGTTTGTGAGTACCCATGATCTAGGGTGTGCTTCTTCGAATGCCTGCTCGCAAGACTGGAGGTGAATTGCAGTATGGATTGTGGTGGACAGGCCTTCAAGGTTAACTCACACTTGCTACCATTAGGGTCCACCTGCGGGTGCTAAGACACCAGGGCTTCTAAGGTCTATCGGGCCTTCTAAGGTGTAGCATCGGAATGAACTCGGTCAGGAGTGCGGTCTGGTGGACTGGTCATGAAGGCTGAAAATGGTGCGCCAGTTCCAAATTCAGCAGCTCTGGCCAGAGTGCAACATCCTCTCCTACACTGAAGACCATAGTGCCCCACTGAGAGAAACTTGCACTGCCTTCAGCTACAACTCAATTGTGCTGCAACTAAATTCAAATTATGCACTAGACAACAGTAAAATGCTGCCTGAAAAAAAATGAAGAACACCTTGAAAAAAGCAAACACTCATAAGGAATGCAAGAATAAGCAAATCATGTGAAATGTATTCAGGAACAACATGGTTACCTTAACAGTTTTAAACTCATTATTCAGAAATGTACGGGATTTTTCCTGAAAAATTCAGGACATAGCTACAGGACCAGGAAGGAACCCGTTTTAATGTCCATTGCTTATATCCTTTCAAAATGTAAGCAGTTTGGTTTAAAAAAAATCACATCCCGGAACACAGAGTCGCAGCACACATTTTATAAGCTAAAATAATTAAAACAGTTGAAAACGATTGTATTAAACATTTCCACTTCACCCATCAACCAGGTATTGCAGTCCCTTTATGAATGGTGCACTTCCCCACTCTGGGAAAACAATCTTGTTCAAAGAAAGAAGAAAAAAAGAAAGCGCTTTCACTGGAAAACTCTGTAAAGTGGTTCTAATATGTGTGGATGTAAATAATAATCTGGCCTGTCTGCTGACCACTCTGTATTGCTTAATTTAGGTATTTCATTTTTTTTCTCTCCGTCCCGAGGTTTTTCTTTGGATTATAAAACGGTCAGTAAATGACGAAATATCTAGCCAAAGTGTCAGCCTATTTTGGATCCATTTCACAGAGAAACAAATAAAGAAAAGGTGATGCAAGACAGAGAACATAAGGGCTCTTGAAGTCAGAACCTAAGCAGGAGCGAGACAGAGACAGAAATGGGTATGAAGGAAAAGACTGCATCATTCTGGGACACTAATAAGCGCCCCAAACCATGGCACAGTGGCTGCTGCTTATGCAATTCTCGTTATACATAGTCATCCATATTTATCCGTTTTCATCACTTTTACTCCATAGTTTAACTTTTTCATCCATCTTTACTCCGTATGCAAGGAAATGCCATTTCCTGTGTTTCTCATATTCAAGCTGGGCCTTCCGAACCTCTTCATGCAAGAATACGTACAAAAGCCAAGTTCATCAAAAAGCAGATTATTCAAACCCCAATGCATTTCGGGGCTCCAAGGCCCCTTCGTCAGGGGTAACTGTAAAGTTAATTAAACAAGCATTGATTAGCAATCCGCCTCTTTGTATACTGAATAACATTATTATTAGATGCAATTCATATGAAACCTACATGTGATTTAATGATGTTGTGTGAATTAAAAAACGTGCTAATATCTCCCTCTTAGTGTAATCACTACTATAAAGTACATGCTTTTTTAATTTTTTTAAACTTTCCTTAGTAATCACCAGATCGCCTACACATTTTTGTGCTCTCGCGTCTATGAAATTCACCCCTCCCTTTATCCCCGTCATCAACAACCCGCTTCGACAAGCTCCCTCTCCTAACAATTCGCATTTCTATGCCTTTCTCTCCTAACCGCTATCGGAAACATGCTGTTCATTCTCTCTCTTAACACACCCACACATACCCCAATCATACTAGTTCACTACTAAATCCCCCGTTCATCTTACACTCTTCAGCTCAAGCCGTCCGTATCTAAATCCCAATTCATCAGAACGTAATTACAAAATGTTTACAAATCCCTGCTTTCATAACACTTTCTCCCGCATCTCAACTTTCAAAACCGCCACACGTACCTGCTCAAAAAATACCTGTCTTCCTCACTGCGTGACAAAAGAGAGTATTCTCGGCATTCGAAACGCCCAACCTTTAAACCTTTAAACCTTTAAGGAAAAGAGACAGCATAACAAAGGGCAGAGGGCGGGTGGCCTCTTTGACTCCAGGCAGATCAAGTACAGGGCCATTAGGTAGCGCTTTCACGCGATAATGGACCTGCCACAGACAGGAGAGAGAGGGGAAATTCAGGCAGATCAAGTACAGGGCCATTAGGTAGCGCTTTCACGCGATAATGGACCTGCCACAGACAGGAGAGAGAGGGGAAATTCTTTTGTCCCCTCGTCCCCCCCACACTTGTCCCCCGTGTCCCCCCACTCCAAAATCTGGGGGGATACATCCCCCGCATCCCCCACACTTCCTACGCCCATGAGCAGCGCCCCCGGCCCCCCTGCTCTCGGCGTGGCCCCCCTCCTCTGTGACCTCAGACAGACCCGAGCCCCTCCACCCCCTGCAGACGCTGCTTCATTTCTGCCCCCCCCCCGCGGGCATCGTAGGAATCACATGACCCCAAGTGACGCACTCAGGCGCGGGGGAGGAAGTGACACGGACGCGACCCCAAGGCTCGGACCCGGGTCTGCAGCACCAGCGTCGGAAGCTCTGGCCCACGCGCCACACCCGCTCGCTGACTCAAGGCTGCGACCAGCGTCCACGAGCACGGGGAGGGAGGCAGCTCTGCCTCCCAGGACACTCCGTCACATCCTGAGCCTCCTTAGACCCGCGGAGACCCCGACCGAGAGAGGACAAGACCCCGTCAAACAACACCATGAACACCCCCCCCCCCAACTGTGGAACCGCACTCACTAAACAACCCCTCAGACACCGAGAGCACCGCCGACACCGTCACACTACTGCGCTCAAGGCTCTATACTTGCACCACATTGTTCAATCTCTATTTAGAACCACTGGGAGATCTCCTAAGTAAATCCGGGATCCACTATCATCTCTACGCAGACGACACTCAAATCTACCTCAAGGTCGCCTCCACTCACGATCTCTCCGTCCTAAGCTCTACTCTGGACTCCATTCAAAACTGGATGTCAACTCATCAACTGATTCTGAATCCCTCCAAAACTGAATTCCTCCTCTTCTCCTCCTCACTCTCTCCTCCCCCGGTTCAATCATGGATGGATCAGATGAATCTACTTAACAATAAACCCATCATTGTTGACAGCGCAAAATCCCTTGGTGTCATACTCGACAAAAAACTCAATATAATCTCCCACATCAATTCCATTGCAATGTCTGCACGATACCAACTGCGCCTTCTTTGGGGAATCCGTCGCTTCTTCCCGGAGCAGGACCTTATAACCCTGGTGCAATCGCTGGGCCTCTCCAGACTAGACTACTGCAATTCTCTTCTTACTGGCCTCCCCAAATCCCACTTGTCCCCCCTTAAATCTGTTCTCCATTCAAAAGCTCGTTTCATTTATGGGGCCAAAAGAAGCGACCACATCACACCAATGTTATCCACCCTCCGCTGGCTTCCCATCGAGGCTAGAGCTATCTACAAGACTGCTTGTATCACCCACAAAGCCTTGCACTCCTCCTCTTCTCGCTACCTAGCGAATAAACTGAAACTCTTTGGAGGCTCTAGACCATCACGTATGTGGAAAATCTACTGCTTAAACATCCCACTTTCAAGAAGGAAAGAACGATGGCTCAATCCTTTTCAGGCAACGCAGTGAGAATCTGGAACTCACTTCCACCTCAGCTCCGGACCACCACCTGCTCCCAGGCCTTCAAAAGGTACCTCAAAGTTCTCCTCCTTCAAAGACACCTCCAAAAGTAATTCACGTCCTCTCTATTATCTGAAGGAAGACCTCCCATTACTGAAAATTCTATTCTCCATGACTATGGAAGTGCCTTCCCAGTGTGTTCTTGTGGTTGGAGGGTTTGCCATTTATTGCAGCATTATCCTTGTACTTGTGTTTGGTTCTCTTTTGTAATGTGCACACACCACTTTTCCCTTGTAACACACGGTTTGCTACCTCTCACATTTTGTTTGCCTTTGATACTTGCACAAGTGCCACCATTGCCTACGTAACGTTTGTTTCTGTGCCTGAGTGTCTAGCATATATTGCATTATTATACCTCTAATTGTACTTTGTTTTCTCTTGTAACCTGCACACTTGTCACTTTGTCCTCATGTGCACTTTTTGCTACCTCATGTATTTTGTTTGCTCACAATTGTCACTTTACCTTATGTAACTTAACGTCTGCTTTTGTAATCTGTTCACTTGTAATTTTCTCCTCATGTATCAGTTCTGTTCCTATTGTGAAGCGCTCTGACGCCTTCGGGTAAAGTCAGCGCTATATAAAAATGCATAAATAAAATAAAATAAAATAACACCTTACAGGCGCCAATGCTTGTTTCCCTGCTGGAGCCTGGAGGCAGCGGTTCCGTCAGCGGCCACCAGAGGGCGTTCCTCGCCTGCTGATGAACTCCACTGAGCATATATTGGATAAGAGGGCGAAGGGTTTCCTCTTCCGGGTCAGCAGCGGCAGAGACAGCACCAGCAGCGGTGAATACATAAATTCCGGCCTCTCTTTGTGTGTGTTCAGCCTGCAGCAGAGGAGGAAGGAGCCCTGTCTGGTGTCCAGTTACCTTCATCTGCAGACCCTCAAAGACCCCAGATCTGCCCATGCCCCCCCCCCCAAGAGGAGGAGAGAGGCTGGACATGTCTGCACAGGTCTCGGTTCAGGTAGGAGATTGTCAGCACCTTCTGCTGTGTTTGTAGAAATAGACTGAATAATCCTGGAGGGAATCTCTGCAGGAGCCGGGCTGAGCTGGGCTCTTCTATCCCGGGGGCCCCTGGGTCTGAGCTGGGCTCTTCTATCCGGGGGCCCTGGGGCTGAGCTGGGCTCTCCTATCCGGGGACCCCTGGGGCTGAGCTGGGCTCTTCTATCCGGGGGCCCCAGGGGCTGAGCTGGGCTCTTCTATCCGGGGGCCCCTGGGGCTAAGCTGGGCCCTTCTAGCCGGGGGCCCCTGGGGCTAAGCTGGGCTCTTCTAACCGGGGGCCCCTGGGGCAGAGCTGGGCTCTTCTATCCGGGGGACCCTGGGGCTGAGCTGGGCTCTTCTATCTGGGGCTCCTGGGGCTGAGCTGGGCTCTTCTATCCGGGGGCCCCTGGGGCTGAGCTGGGCTCTTCTATCCGGGGGCCCCTGGGTCTGAGCTGGGCTCATCTATACGGGGGCCCCTGGGGCTGAGCTAGACTCTTTTATCCGTGGGCCCCTGGGTCTGAGCTGGGCTCATCTATCCAGGGGGGCCCCTGGGGCTGAGCTGGGCTCTTCTATACGGGGACCCTGGGGCTGAGCAGGGCTCTTCTATCCGGGGGCCCCTGGGGCTGAGCTGGGCTCTTCTATCCGGGGGCCCCTGGGCTGAGCTGAGCTCTTCTATCCGGGGCCCCTGGGCTAAGCTGGGCTCTTCTATCCGGGGGGGCCCCTGGGCTAAGCTGGGCTCTTCTATCCGGGGGGGCCTCTGGGCTAAGCTGGGCTCTTCTATCCGGGGGGGCCCCTGGGGCTGAGCTGGGCTCTTCTATCCAGGGGGGCCCCTGGGGCTGAGCTGGGCTCTTTTATCCGGGGGCCCCTGGGGGCTTTCCTTCCGGCCCTGGGGGTGTTTGTGGGCATCATGTTTGTTAAAGAGGGGATCTGTGCACTGCATCTTACTGCACTATGATGAATCTGTGCACACTGAATTGCTGTCTATTGTACTATGATAAATCTGCATTGCACTGCATCTTACTATACTGTGAGAGGTCTACATCTCCAATCCACTCTACGACACTGTGATCCTGCGCTCTACTCTACGACACTGTACTCCAACAAATCCTCTCTACGGCACTCTACTTCCCAACTCCACTTTACGAACTATGATCATTAACTCCACATACCACACTGTCGTCCAAAAAATCCTCTCTAGGGCACTCTAGTCACCCACTCCACTCTACGACACTGTGATCCTTCACTCCACTCTACGACACTCCACAGCACTAACTTTTAGACATCCTGAACAGCTGCCACACTGGTGCACAACATCACAAAGATGCACTGCCAAAGCCAATAGCTCTTATTCAGGTGAGACCTTTTGGCTTTGCCAGTGCTTGTTACAAAGAGCAGTCTTAGCCATCTTTGTTGCTTATGCACGAGCGCAAGGCAAATACAAACGATACGCAGCAGAGATTCGAGTTTGGAGGGGCACACCTCCATCGCTTTGTGCGATCTTTAAGAGCCGCCATGATGGTCTAAGCTCCATTAAGGAAGAACATAGAAAGCGAATCTCAATAAATCGCGGTCTCACTGATCCGGCCAGGGGACAAGAAAGGGGGGCAATGTCTCACCACTGAAGCTGTCTGTCATGTAACCTGCGTAGCTTCTGCTTGACAATGCTTCCGTGCGCTTCATGGATGAAAGGGCTTTAACCTTTATTTGTTTGAATAGAGGAGCAGCGGTATTGCTGGCCCTGAGCAAGGAAGGTGTTTTTAAGATAAGATTGCCCGGGTCGAGAGCGTAGATTAGAAGCTGTAAGAGCACACCAAAGTGGTCTAGGTGGGTTTGTTTATTGGAGTTAGACCAGTCCAGCCATGGAATTCTGATATTTGGAAAAGGGGGCAAGGTGCGGAACCCCTACAGTCCGATGCACAGGACATGTTATTGTGGGGTCTGACCCACAGCACCACAAACCCTTTAGAGGCCAGTTTACAGATCTCTTTAAGGAAGTCTGCCTCTAGAGGCTGAGTTTATATGAATACGTTCTTTAAATTTGCATATATGAATAATTAAAACCAAAGCATTCATTTCTAGTGTAAGCGCTCAAAAGAAGTGCAGTGGGTCCAGTATTAAAACTTGTGCGCATGTTTCTATACTTTTTCTAATTCTTCAAGAAGTTCCCTCATTATATGGAAATGCATCCATAAGCATGAAAGGAGGGTTTGTAATTGTTCACTTTAAAAATAAAACATACGTAAAAAAGTTGCACTTTGAGAGAAAACGTTTTCCTAAACTGCTGTGCAACTTTAAATACAATTTTGTGAGTAATCAATCATTCAGTAAAATATATGCATGCCAGTATAAAACAAGCATTAGCAAAGTCAATAGGTTTCACCTATGGAAGAGCGATCGGCATATTCCAAGTTTTTTAAAAGATGTCGCACAAAAATGTGGGCTGCTGTGCAACATGGCTCAAAGCAGATGAAAAGAAAGTGCCATGGTGCAGCGGCATTGGCCCCGTCATGGCGCATACTTTGGTTTTTTAGCCATGTTGCACAGCATCCCTTTCTATTGTGTAACTTCTTTAAAAACATTAACAAATCTAAACAGCTCAGCGGAAGCTCTTTGGTTTTGTTATTGTTTTTAAAGATGTTGCACAGCAGAGCAGGATGCTGTGCAATATGCCTTACAGCAGTGCTGGGTGGTATGGGGGAGGGGGTGGGAAGAGGGTGGAAGCAACCCTCTCCTTTGGGGAGAGAAGGTGGCATTCCCTTTACCTACACTCCATTCATGTCCACCCTGTAAAAAGTCTCACTCATGCCCTTGTTAAGACATAACATAATCAGAGAGCCTATTGTCGGAGTCCTGGCATCAGAGTACTGTCACAGCTCGTCACCTTACTGCATAAATCCAAAAGGGGCCCGTGAATTTATAAATGAGACGAGTAGATTTCTAAAGCATCACTTCCCAAGGACAAAAAGATATTTTAAAACATTCCACACCCTTGACTGAATTGAGGGAACCTTGCTCCTGCAATGGAAAGAATATGGATGTGTCTCACCACCAACAGGGTAAGTTAATCCTCAGGTGGGAAGCCCTAAACAAGAGGACAGACAGACTTTCGGGTCTGCAATAGACAAATCACAATCTACAGTAAACCCACCATCTTGTGCAGTCATGCACCGAGACTCCTGAATGGGCACACACCATCCTTCCTCCAGTCTTAAGAAGACAAGTGGAGCATGCAGACACTCATGCATGCACACACCACCCTTCCTACAGTCTGAAGAAGACAAGTGGAGCATGCAGACACTCATGCATGCACACACCATCCTTCCTACAGTCTGAAGAAGACAAGCGGAGCATGCAGACACTCATGCATGCACACACCATCCTTCCTACAGTCTGAAGAAGACAGGTGGAGCATGCAGACACTCATGCATGCACACACCATCCTTCCTACAGTCTTAAGAAGACAAGTGGAGCATGCTGCCACTCATGCATGCACACACCATCCTTCCTACAGTCTGAAGAAGACAAGTGGAGCATGCAGACACTCATGCATGCACATACCATCCTTCCTACAGTCTTAAGAAGACAAGTGGAGCATGCAGACACTCATGCATGCACACACCATCCTTCATACAGTCTTAAGAAGACAAGTGGAGCATGCTGCCACTCATGCATGCACACACCATCCTTCCTACAGCCTTAAGAAGACAAGTGGAGCATGCTGACACTCATGCATGCACACACCATCCTTCCTACAGTCTTAAGAAGACAAGTGGAGCATGCTGCCACTCATGTTTGCACACACCATCCTTCCTACGCTCTGACGAAGAGAAGTGGAGCATGCAGACACTCATGCATGCACACACCATCCTTCCTCCAGTCTGAAGAAGACAAGTGGAGCATGCAGACCCTCATGTATGCACACACCCTCCTTCCAACAGCCTTCAGAAGACAAGTGGAGCATGCATACACTCATGCATGCACACACCATCCTTCCTACAGTCTTAAGAAGACAAGTGGAGCATGCTGCCCTCATGCATGCACACACCGTCCTTCCTACAGTCTTAAGAAGACAAGTGGAGCATGCAGACACTCATGCATGCACACACCATCCTTCCTCCAGTCTGAAGAAGACAAGTGGAGCATGCAGACACTCATGCATGCACACACCATCCTTCCTGCAGTCTTAGGAAGACAAGTGGAGCATGCAGACACTCATGCATGCACACACCATCCTTCCTACAGTCTGAAGAAGACAAGTGTAGCATGCAGACACTCATGCATGCACACACCATCCTTCCTAGAGTCTGAAGAAGACAAGTGGAGCATGCAGACACTCATGCATGCACACACCACCCTTCCTACAGTCTTAAGAAGACAAGTGGAGCATGCAGACCCTCATGTATGCACACACCATCCTTCCTACAGTCTGAAGAAGACAAGTGGAGCATGCACACTCATGCATGCACACACCATCCTTCCTACAGTCTGAAGAAGACAAGTGGAGCATGCAGACACTCATGCATGCACACACCATCCTTCCTACAGTCTGAAGAAGACAAGTGGAGCATGCAGACACTCATGCATGCACACACCATCCTTCCTCCAGTCTGAAGAAGACAAGTGGAGCATGCACACTCATGGATGCACACACCATCCTTCCTACAGTCTTAAGAAGACAAGTGGAGCATGCTGCCACTCATGCATGCACACACCATCCTTCCTCCAGTCTGAAGAAGACAAGTGGAGCATGCACACTCATGCATGCTCACACCATCCTTCCTCCAGTCTGAAGAAGACAAGTGGAGCATGCTGCCACTCATGCATGCACACACCATCCTTCCTCCAGTCTTAAGAAGACAAGTGGAGCATGCAGACGCTCATGCATGCACACACCATCCTTCCTACAGTCTGAAGAAGACAAGTGGAGCATGCTGCCACTCATGCATGCACGCACCATCCTTCCTCCAGTCTTAAGAAGACAAGTGGAGCATGCAGACCCTCATGCTTGCACACACCATCCTTCCTCCAGTCTGAAGAAGACAAGTGGAGCATGCAGACACTCATGCATGCACACACCATCCTTCCTCCAGTCTGAAGAAGAGAAGTGGAGCATGCTGCCACTCATGCATGCACACACAATCCTTCCTCCAGTCTGAAGAAGACAAGTGGAGCATGCACACTCATGGATGCACACACCATCCTTCCTCCAGCCTTAAGAAGACAGGTGGAGCATGCTGCCACTCATGCATGCACACACCATCCTTCCTACAGTCTGAAGAAGACAAGTGGAGCATGCAGACACTCATGCATGCACACACCATCCTTCCTACAGTCATAAGAAGACAAGTGGAGCATGCAGACACTCATGCATGCACACATCATCCTTCCTCCAGTCTTAAGAAGACAAGTGGAGCATGCAGACACTCATGCATGCACACACCATCCTTCCTCCAGTCTGAAGAAGACAAGTGGAGCATGCACACTCATGGATGCACACACCATCCTTCCTACAGTCTTAAGAAGATACGTGGAGCATGCAGACACTCATGCATGCACACACCATCCTTCCTCCAGTCTGAAGAAGACAAGTGGAGCATGCAGCCACTCATGCATGCACAAACCATCCTTCCTACAGTCTGAAGAAGACAGGTGGAGCATGCAGACACTCATGCATGCACACACCATCCTTCCTACAGTCTTAAGAAGACAAGTGGAGCATGCTGCCACTCATGCATGCACACACCATCCTTCCTACAGTCTGAAGAAGACAAGTGGAGCATGCAGACACTCATGCATGCACACACCATCCTTCCTACAGTCTTAAGAAGACAAGTGGAGCATGCTGCCACTCATGCATGCACACACCATCCTTCCTACAGTCTGAAGAAGACAAGTGGAGCATGCAGACACTCATGCATGCACACACCATCCTTCCTACAGTCTTAAGAAGACAAGTGGAGCATGCTGCCACTCATGCATGCACACACCATCCTTCCTACAGTCTTAAGAAGACAAGTGGAGCATGCTGCCACTCATGTTTGCACACACCATCCTTCCTACGGTCTGACGAAGAGAAGTGGAGCATGCAGACACTCATGCATGCACACACCATCCTTCCTCCAGTCTGAAGAAGACAAGTGGAGCATGCAGACCCTCATGTATGCACACACACTCCTTCCAACAGCCTTCAGAAGACAAGTGGAGCATGCAGACACTCATGCATGCACACACCATCCTTCCTACAGTCTTAAGAAGACAAGTGGAGCATGCTGCCCTCATGCATGCACACACCGTCCTTCCTACAGTGTTAAGAAGACAAGTGGAGCATGCAGACACTCATGCATGCACACACCATCCTTCCTCCAGTCTGAAGAAGACAAGTGGAGCATGCAGACACTCATGCATGCACACAACATCCTTCCTACAGTCTGAAGAAGACAAGTGGAGCATGCAGACACTCATGCATGCACACACCATCCTTCCTACAGTCTGAAGAAGACAAGTGGAGCATGCAGACACTCATGCATGCACACACCACCCTTCCTACAGTCTTAAGAAGACAAGTGGAGCATGCAGACCCTCATGTATGCACACACCATCCTTCCTACAGTCCGAAGAAGACAAGTGGAGCATGCACACTCATGCATGCACACACCATCCTTCCTACAGTCTGAAGAAGACAAGTGGAGCATGCAGACACTCATGCATGCACACACCATCCTTCCTACAGTCTGAAGAAGACAAGTGGAGCATGCAGACACTCATGCATGCACACACCATCCTTCCTCCAGTCTGAAGAAGACAAGTGGAGCATGCACACTCATGGATGCACACACCATCCTTCCTACAGTCTTAAGAAGACAAGTGGAGCATGCTGCCACTCATGCATGCACACACCATCCTTCCTCCAGTCTGAAGAAGACAAGTGGAGCATGCACACTCATGCATGCTCACACCATCCTTCCTCCAGTCTGAAGAAGACAAGTGGAGCATGCTGCCACTCATGCATGCACACACCATCCTTCCTCCAGTCTGAAGAAGACAAGTGGAGCATGCACACTCATGGATGCACACACCATCCTTCCTACAGTCTTAAGAAGACAAGTGGAGCATGCTGCCACTCATGCATGCACACACCATCCTTCCTCCAGTCTGAAGAAGACAAGTGGAGCATGCACACTCATGCATGCTCACACCATCCTTCCTACAGTCTGAAGAAGACAAGTGGAGCATGCTGCCACTCATGCATGCACGCACCATCCTTCCTCCAGTCTTAAGAAGACAAGTGGAGCATGCAGACCCTCATGCTTGCACACACCATCCTTCCTCCAGTCTGAAGAAGACAAGTGGAGCATGCAGACACTCATGCATGCACACACCATCCTTCCTCCAGTCTGAAGAAGACAAGTGGAGCATGCTGCCACTCATGCATGCACACACAATCCTTCCTCCAGTCTGAAGAAGACAAGTGGAGCATGCACACTCATGGATGCACACACCATCCTTCCTCCAGCCTTAAGAAGACAGGTGGAGCATGCTGCCACTCATGCATGCACACACCATCCTTCCTACAGTCTGAAGAAGACAAGTGGAGCATGCAGACACTCATGCATGCACACACCATCCTTCCTACAGTCATAAGAAGACAAGTGGAGCATGCAGACACTCATGCATGCACACATCATCCTTCCTCCAGTCTTAAGAAGACAAGTGGAGCATGCAGACACTCATGCATGCACACACCATCCTTCCTCCAGTCTGAAGAAGACAAGTGGAGCATGCACACTCATGGATGCACACACCATCCTTCCTACAGTCTTAAGAAGATACGTGGAGCATGCAGACACTCATGCATGCACACACCATCCTTCCTCCAGTCTGAAGAAGACAAGTGGAGCATGCAGCCACTCATGCATGCACAAACCATCCTTCCTACAGTCTGAAGAAGACAGGTGGAGCATGCAGACACTCATGCATGCACACACCATCCTTCCTACAGTCTTAAGAAGACAAGTGGAGCATGCTGCCACTCATGCATGCACACACCATCCTTCCTACAGTCTGAAGAAGACAAGTGGAGCATGCAGACACTCATGCATGCACACACCATCCTTCCTACAGTCTTAAGAAGACAAGTGGAGCATGCTGCCACTCATGCATGCACACACCATCCTTCCTACAGTCTGAAGAAGACAAGTGGAGCATGCAGACACTCATGCATGCACACACCATCCTTCCTACAGTCTTAAGAAGACAAGTGGAGCATGCTGCCACTCATGCATGCACACACCATCCTTCCTACAGTCTTAAGAAGACAAGTGGAGCATGCTGCCACTCATGTTTGCACACACCATCCTTCCTACGGTCTGACGAAGAGAAGTGGAGCATGCAGACACTCATGCATGCACACACCATCCTTCCTCCAGTCTGAAGAAGACAAGTGGAGCATGCAGACCCTCATGTATGCACACACACTCCTTCCAACAGCCTTCAGAAGACAAGTGGAGCATGCAGACACTCATGCATGCACACACCATCCTTCCTACAGTCTTAAGAAGACAAGTGGAGCATGCTGCCCTCATGCATGCACACACCGTCCTTCCTACAGTGTTAAGAAGACAAGTGGAGCATGCAGACACTCATGCATGCACACACCATCCTTCCTCCAGTCTGAAGAAGACAAGTGGAGCATGCAGACACTCATGCATGCACACAACATCCTTCCTACAGTCTGAAGAAGACAAGTGGAGCATGCAGACACTCATGCATGCACACACCATCCTTCCTACAGTCTGAAGAAGACAAGTGGAGCATGCAGACACTCATGCATGCACACACCACCCTTCCTACAGTCTTAAGAAGACAAGTGGAGCATGCAGACCCTCATGTATGCACACACCATCCTTCCTACAGTCCGAAGAAGACAAGTGGAGCATGCACACTCATGCATGCACACACCATCCTTCCTACAGTCTGAAGAAGACAAGTGGAGCATGCAGACACTCATGCATGCACACACCATCCTTCCTACAGTCTGAAGAAGACAAGTGGAGCATGCAGACACTCATGCATGCACACACCATCCTTCCTCCAGTCTGAAGAAGACAAGTGGAGCATGCACACTCATGGATGCACACACCATCCTTCCTACAGTCTTAAGAAGACAAGTGGAGCATGCTGCCACTCATGCATGCACACACCATCCTTCCTCCAGTCTGAAGAAGACAAGTGGAGCATGCACACTCATGCATGCTCACACCATAATTCCTCCAGTCTGAAGAAGACAAGTGGAGCATGCTGCCACTCATGCATGCACACACCATCCTTCCTCCAGTCTGAAGAAGACAAGTGGAGCATGCACACTCATGGATGCACACACCATCCTTCCTACAGTCTTAAGAAGACAAGTGGAGCATGCTGCCACTCATGCATGCACACACCATCCTTCCTCCAGTCTGAAGAAGACAAGTGGAGCATGCACACTCATGCATGCTCACACCATCCTTCCTACAGTCTGAAGAAGACAAGTGGAGCATGCTGCCACTCATGCATGCACGCACCATCCTTCCTCCAGTCTTAAGAAGACAAGTGGAGCATGCAGACCCTCATGCTTGCACACACCATCCTTCCTCCAGTCTGAAGAAGACAAGTGGAGCATGCAGACACTCATGCATGCACACACCATCCTTCCTCCAGTCTGAAGAAGACAAGTGGAGCATGCTGCCACTCATGCATGCACACACAATCCTTCCTCCAGTCTGAAGAAGACAAGTGGAGCATGCACACTCATGGATGCACACACCATCCTTCCTCCAGCCTTAAGAAGACAGGTGGAGCATGCTGCCACTCATGCATGCACACACCATCCTTCCTACAGTCTGAAGAAGACAAGTGGAGCATGCAGACACTCATGCATGCACACACCATCCTTCCTACAGTCATAAGAAGACAAGTGGAGCATGCAGACACTCATGCATGCACACATCATCCTTCCTCCAGTCTTAAGAAGACAAGTGGAGCATGCAGACACTCATGCATGCACACACCATCCTTCCTCCAGTCTGAAGAAGACAAGTGGAGCATGCACACTCATGGATGCACACACCATCCTTCCTACAGTCTTAAGAAGATACGTGGAGCATGCAGACACTCATGCATGCACACACCATCCTTCCTCCAGTCTGAAGAAGACAAGTGGAGCATGCAGCCACTCATGCATGCACAAACCATCCTTCCTACAGTCTTAAGAAGACAAGTGGAGCATGCTGCCACTCATGCATGCACACACCACCCTTCCTACAGTCTTAAGAAGACAAGTGGAGCATGCAGACACTCATGCATGCACACACCATCCTTCCTACAGTCTGAAGAAGACAAGTGGAGCATGCAGACACTCATGCATGCACACACCATCCTTCCTCCAGTCTGAAGAAGACAAGTGGAGCATGCACACTCATGGATGCACACACCATCCTTCCTACAGTCTTAAGAAGACAAGTGGAGCATGCTGCCACTCATGCATGCACACACCACCCTTCCTCCAGTCTGAAGAAGACAAGTGGAGCATGCACACTCATGCATGCACACACCATCCTTCCTCCAGTCTGAAGAAGACAAGTGGAGCATGCTGCCACTCATGCATGCACACACCATCCTTCCTCCAGTCTTAAGAAGACAAGTGGAGCATGCAGACGCTCATGCATGCACACACCATCCTTCCTACAGTCTGAAGAAGACAAGTGGAGCATGCTGCCACTCATGCATGCACGCACCATCCTTCCTCCAGTCTTAAGAAGACAAGTGGAGCATGCAGACCCTCATGCTTGCACACACCATCCTTCCTCCAGTCTGAAGAAGACAGGTGGAGCATGCTGCCACTCATGCATGCACACACCATCCTTCCTACAGTCTGAAGAAGACAAGTGGAGCATGCAGACACTCATGCATGCACACACCATCCTTCCTACAGTCTGAAGAAGACAAGTGGAGCATGCAGACACTCATGCATGCACACACCATCCTTCCTCCAGTCTGAAGAAGACAAGTGGAGCATGCACACTCATGGATGCACACACCATCCTTCCTACAGTCTTAAGAAGACAAGTGGAGCATGCTGCCACTCATGCATGCACACACCATCCTTCCTCCAGTCTGAAGAAGACAAGTGGAGCATGCACACTCATGCATGCTCACACCATCCTTCCTCCAGTCTGAAGAAGACAAGTGGAGCATGCTGCCACTCATGCATGCACACACCATCCTTCCTCCAGTCTGAAGAAGACAAGTGGAGCATGCACACTCATGGATGCACACACCATCCTTCCTACAGTCTTAAGAAGACAAGTGGAGCATGCTGCCACTCATGCATGCACACACCATCCTTCCTCCAGTCTGAAGAAGACAAGTGGAGCATGCACACTCATGCATGCTCACACCATCCTTCCTACAGTCTGAAGAAGACAAGTGGAGCATGCTGCCACTCATGCATGCACGCACCATCCTTCCTCCAGTCTTAAGAAGACAAGTGGAGCATGCAGACCCTCATGCTTGCACACACCATCCTTCCTCCAGTCTGAAGAAGACAAGTGGAGCATGCAGACACTCATGCATGCACACACCATCCTTCCTCCAGTCTGAAGAAGACAAGTGGAGCATGCTGCCACTCATGCATGCACACACAATCCTTCCTCCAGTCTGAAGAAGACAAGTGGAGCATGCACACTCATGGATGCACACACCATCCTTCCTCCAGCCTTAAGAAGACAGGTGGAGCATGCTGCCACTCATGCATGCACACACCATCCTTCCTACAGTCTGAAGAAGACAAGTGGAGCATGCAGACACTCATGCATGCACACACCATCCTTCCTACAGTCATAAGAAGACAAGTGGAGCATGCAGACACTCATGCATGCACACATCATCCTTCCTCCAGTCTTAAGAAGACAAGTGGAGCATGCAGACACTCATGCATGCACACACCATCCTTCCTCCAGTCTGAAGAAGACAAGTGGAGCATGCACACTCATGGATGCACACACCATCCTTCCTACAGTCTTAAGAAGATACGTGGAGCATGCAGACACTCATGCATGCACACACCATCCTTCCTCCAGTCTGAAGAAGACAAGTGGAGCATGCAGCCACTCATGCATGCACAAACCATCCTTCCTACAGTCTTAAGAAGACAAGTGGAGCATGCTGCCACTCATGCATGCACACACCACCCTTCCTACAGTCTTAAGAAGACAAGTGGAGCATGCAGACACTCATGCATGCACACACCATCCTTCCTACAGTCTGAAGAAGACAAGTGGAGCATGCAGACACTCATGCATGCACACACCATCCTTCCTCCAGTCTGAAGAAGACAAGTGGAGCATGCACACTCATGGATGCACACACCATCCTTCCTACAGTCTTAAGAAGACAAGTGGAGCATGCTGCCACTCATGCATGCACACACCACCCTTCCTCCAGTCTGAAGAAGACAAGTGGAGCATGCACACTCATGCATGCACACACCATCCTTCCTCCAGTCTGAAGAAGACAAGTGGAGCATGCTGCCACTCATGCATGCACACACCATCCTTCCTCCAGTCTTAAGAAGACAAGTGGAGCATGCAGACGCTCATGCATGCACACACCATCCTTCCTACAGTCTGAAGAAGACAAGTGGAGCATGCTGCCACTCATGCATGCACGCACCATCCTTCCTCCAGTCTTAAGAAGACAAGTGGAGCATGCAGACCCTCATGCTTGCACACACCATCCTTCCTCCAGTCTGAAGAAGACAGGTGGAGCATGCTGCCACTCATGCATGCACACACCATCCTTCCTACAGTCTGAAGAAGACAAGTGGAGCATGCAGACACTCATGCATGCACACACTATCCTTCCTACAGTCATAAGAAGACAAGTGGAGCATGCAGACACTCATGCATGCACACATCATCCTTC
This sequence comes from Lissotriton vulgaris, assembly GCF_964263255.1. Lineage (NCBI taxonomy): Eukaryota > Metazoa > Chordata > Amphibia > Caudata > Salamandridae > Lissotriton > Lissotriton vulgaris. The sequence continues at coordinate 105,820,499 of NC_141685.1, read as the reverse complement.
CTCCAGTCTTAAGAAGACAAGTGGAGTATGCAGACACTCATGCATGCACACACCATCCTTCCTCCAGTCTGAAGAAGACAAGTGGAGCATGCACACTCATGGATGCACACACCATCCTTCCTACAGTCTTAAGAAGATACGTGGAGCATGCAGACACTCATGCATGCACACACCATCCTTCTCCAGTCTGAAGAAGACAAGTGGAGCATGCAGCCACTCATGCATGCACAAACCATCCTTCCTACAGTCTTAAGAAGACAAGTGGAGCATGCTGCCACTCATGCATGTACACACCATCCTTCCTACAGTCTTAAGAAGACAAGTGGAGCATGCAGACACTCGTGCATGCACACACCATCCTTCCTACAGTCTTAAGAAGAGAAGTGGAGCATGCTGCCACTCATGCATGCACACACCACCCTTCCTACAGTCTTAAGAAGACATGTGGAGCATGCACACTCATGCATGCACACACCATCCTTCCTACAGTCTTATGAAGAGAAGTGGAGCATGCTGCCACTCATGCATGCACACACCACCCTTCCTACAGTCTTAAGAAGACAAGTGGAGCATGCAGACACTCATGCATGCACACACCATCCTTCCTACAGTCTTAAGAAGAGAAGTGGAGCATGCTGCCACTCATGCATGCACACACCACCCTTCCTACAGTCTTAAGAAGACATGTGGAGCATGCACACTCATGCATGCACACACCATCCTTCCTCCAGTCTGAAGAAGACAAGTGGAGCATGCAGACACTCATGCATGCACACCCCCCCTTCCTACAGTCTGAAGAAGACAAGTGGAGCATGCAGACACTCATGCATGCAAACACCCTCCTTCCTACAGTCTGAAGAAGACAAGTGGAGCATGCTGCCACTCATGCATGCACACACCATCCTTCCTCCAGTCTTAAGAAGACAAGTGGAGCATGCAGACGCTCATGCATGCACACACCATCCTTCCTACAGTCTGAAGAAGACAAGTGGAGCATGCTGCCACTCATGCATGCACGCACCATCCTTCCTCCAGTCTTAAGAAGACAAGTGGAGCATGCAGACCCTCATGCTTGCACACACCATCCTTCCTCCAGTCTGAAGAAGACAAGTGGAGCATGCAGACACTCATGCATGCACACACCATCCTTCCTCCAGTCTGAAGAAGACAAGTGGAGCATGCTGCCACTCATGCATGCACACATCATCCTTCCTCCAGTCTGAAGAAGACAAGTGGAGCATGCACACTCATGGATGCACACACCATCCTTCCTACAGTCTGAAGAAGACAAGTGGAGCATGCAGACACTCATGCATGCACACACCATCCTTCCTACAGTCATAAGAAGACAAGTGGAGCATGCAGACACTCATGCATGCACACATCATCCTTCCTCCAGTCTTAAGAAGACAAGTGGAGCATGCAGACACTCATGCATGCACACACCATCCTTCCTCCAGTCTGAAGAAGACAAGTGGAGCATGCACACTCATGGATGCACACACCATCCTTCCTACAGTCTTAAGAAGACAAGTGGAGCATGCTGCCACTCATGCATGCACACACCATCCTTCCTCCAGTCTGAAGAAGACAAGTGGAGCATGCACTCTCATGCATGCAAACACCATACTTCCTCCAGTCTGAAGAAGACAAGTGGAGCATGCTGCCACTCATGCATGCACACACCATCCTTCCTCCAGTCTTAAGAAGACAAGTGGAGCATGCAGACGCTCATGCATGCACACACCATCCTTCCTACAGTCTGAAGAAGACAAGTGGAGCATGCTGCCACTCATGCATGCACGCACCATCCTTCCTCCAGTCTTAAGAAGACAAGTGGAGCATGCAGACCCTCATGCTTGCACACACCATCCTTCCTCCAGTCTGAAGAAGACAAGTGGAGCATGCAGACACTCATGCATGCACACACCATCCTTCCTCCAGTCTGAAGAAGACAAGTGGAGCATGCTGCCACTCATGCATGCACACACCATCCTTCCTCCAGTCTGAAGAAGACAAGTGGAGCATGCACACTCATGGATGCACACACCATCCTTCCTACAGTCTGAAGAAGACAAGTGGAGCATGCAGACACTCATGCATGCACACACCATCCTTCCTACAGTCATAAGAAGACAAGTGGAGCATGCAGACACTCATGCATGCACACATCATCCTTCCTCCAGTCTTAAGAAGACAAGTGGAGCATGCAGACACTCATGCATGCACACACCATCCTTCCTCCAGTCTGAAGAAGACAAGTGGAGCATGCACACTCATGGATGCACACACCATCCTTCCTACAGTCTTAAGAAGATAAGTGGAGCATGCAGACACTCATGCATGCACACACCATCCTTCCTCCAGTCTGAAGAAGACAAGTGGAGCATGCTGCCACTCATCCATGCACGCACCATCCTTCCTACAGTCATAAGAAGACAAGTGGAGCATGCAGACACTCATGCATGCACACACCACCCTTCCTACAGTCTGAAGAAGACAAGTGGAGCATGCTGCCACTCATCCATGCACACATCATCCTTCCTCCAGTCTTAAGAAGACAAGTGGAGCACGCAGACACTCATGCATGCACACACCATCCTTCCTACAGTCTTACGAAGACAAGTGGAGCATGCACACTCATGCATGTACACACCATCCTTCCTCCAGTCTGAAGAAGACATGTGGAGCATGCTGCCACTCATGCATGCACACACCATCCTTCCTCCAGTCTGAAGAAGACAAGTGGAGCATGCAGACAGTCATGCATGCACACACCATCCTTCCTCCAGTCTGAAGAAGACAAGTGGAGCATGCTGCCACTCATGCATGCACTCACCATCCTTCCTACAGTCATAAGAAGACAAGTGGAGCATGCAGACACTCATGCATGCACACACCATCCTTCCTACAGTCTTAAGAAGACAAGTGGAGCATGCAGACACTCATGCATGCACTCACCATCCTTCCTACAGTCTGAAGAAGACAAGTGGAGCATGCAGACACTCGTGCATGCACACACCATCCTTCCTACAGTCTGAAGAAGACAAGTGGAGCATGCACACTCATGCATGCTCACACCATCCTTCCTCCAGTCTGAAGAAGACAAGTGGAGCATGCTGCCACTCATGCATGCACACACCATCCTTCCTCCAGTCTGAAGAAGACAAGTGGAGCATGCACACTCATGGATGCACACACCATCCTTCCTACAGTCTTAAGAAGACAAGTGAAGCATGCTGCCACTCATGCATGCACACACCATCCTTCCTCCAGTCTGAAGAAGACAAGTGGAGCATGCACACTCATGCATGCTCACACCATCCTTCCTACAGTCTGAAGAAGACAAGTGGAGCATGCTGCCACTCATGCATGCACACACCATCCTTCCTCCAGTCTGAAGAAGACAAGTGGAGCATGCACACTCATGCATGCTCACACCATAATTCCTCCAGTCTGAAGAAGACAAGTGGAGCATGCTGCCACTCATGCATGCACACACCATCCTTCCTCCAGTCTGAAGAAGACAAGTGGAGCATGCACACTCATGGATGCACACACCATCCTTCCTACAGTCTTAAGAAGACAAGTGGAGCATGCTGCCACTCATGCATGCACACACCATCCTTCCTCCAGTCTGAAGAAGACAAGTGGAGCATGCACACTCATGCATGCTCACACCATCCTTCCTACAGTCTGAAGAAGACAAGTGGAGCATGCTGCCACTCATGCATGCACGCACCATCCTTCCTCCAGTCTTAAGAAGACAAGTGGAGCATGCAGACCCTCATGCTTGCACACACCATCCTTCCTCCAGTCTGAAGAAGACAAGTGGAGCATGCAGACACTCATGCATGCACACACCATCCTTCCTCCAGTCTGAAGAAGACAAGTGGAGCATGCTGCCACTCATGCATGCACACACAATCCTTCCTCCAGTCTGAAGAAGACAAGTGGAGCATGCACACTCATGGATGCACACACCATCCTTCCTCCAGCCTTAAGAAGACAGGTGGAGCATGCTGCCACTCATGCATGCACACACCATCCTTCCTACAGTCTGAAGAAGACAAGTGGAGCATGCAGACACTCATGCATGCACACACCATCCTTCCTACAGTCATAAGAAGACAAGTGGAGCATGCAGACACTCATGCATGCACACATCATCCTTCCTCCAGTCTTAAGAAGACAAGTGGAGCATGCAGACACTCATGCATGCACACACCATCCTTCCTCCAGTCTGAAGAAGACAAGTGGAGCATGCACACTCATGGATGCACACACCATCCTTCCTACAGTCTTAAGAAGATACGTGGAGCATGCAGACACTCATGCATGCACACACCATCCTTCCTCCAGTCTGAAGAAGACAAGTGGAGCATGCAGCCACTCATGCATGCACAAACCATCCTTCCTACAGTCTTAAGAAGACAAGTGGAGCATGCTGCCACTCATGCATGCACACACCACCCTTCCTACAGTCTTAAGAAGACAAGTGGAGCATGCAGACACTCATGCATGCACACACCATCCTTCCTACAGTCTGAAGAAGACAAGTGGAGCATGCAGACACTCATGCATGCACACACCATCCTTCCTCCAGTCTGAAGAAGACAAGTGGAGCATGCACACTCATGGATGCACACACCATCCTTCCTACAGTCTTAAGAAGACAAGTGGAGCATGCTGCCACTCATGCATGCACACACCACCCTTCCTCCAGTCTGAAGAAGACAAGTGGAGCATGCACACTCATGCATGCACACACCATCCTTCCTCCAGTCTGAAGAAGACAAGTGGAGCATGCTGCCACTCATGCATGCACACACCATCCTTCCTCCAGTCTTAAGAAGACAAGTGGAGCATGCAGACGCTCATGCATGCACACACCATCCTTCCTACAGTCTGAAGAAGACAAGTGGAGCATGCTGCCACTCATGCATGCACGCACCATCCTTCCTCCAGTCTTAAGAAGACAAGTGGAGCATGCAGACCCTCATGCTTGCACACACCATCCTTCCTCCAGTCTGAAGAAGACAGGTGGAGCATGCTGCCACTCATGCATGCACACACCATCCTTCCTACAGTCTGAAGAAGACAAGTGGAGCATGCAGACACTCATGCATGCACACACCATCCTTCCTACAGTCTGAAGAAGACAAGTGGAGCATGCAGACACTCATGCATGCACACACCATCCTTCCTCCAGTCTGAAGAAGACAAGTGGAGCATGCACACTCATGGATGCACACACCATCCTTCCTACAGTCTTAAGAAGACAAGTGGAGCATGCTGCCACTCATGCATGCACACACCATCCTTCCTCCAGTCTGAAGAAGACAAGTGGAGCATGCACACTCATGCATGCTCACACCATCCTTCCTCCAGTCTGAAGAAGACAAGTGGAGCATGCTGCCACTCATGCATGCACACACCATCCTTCCTCCAGTCTGAAGAAGACAAGTGGAGCATGCACACTCATGGATGCACACACCATCCTTCCTACAGTCTTAAGAAGACAAGTGGAGCATGCTGCCACTCATGCATGCACACACCATCCTTCCTCCAGTCTGAAGAAGACAAGTGGAGCATGCACACTCATGCATGCTCACACCATCCTTCCTACAGTCTGAAGAAGACAAGTGGAGCATGCTGCCACTCATGCATGCACGCACCATCCTTCCTCCAGTCTTAAGAAGACAAGTGGAGCATGCAGACCCTCATGCTTGCACACACCATCCTTCCTCCAGTCTGAAGAAGACAAGTGGAGCATGCAGACACTCATGCATGCACACACCATCCTTCCTCCAGTCTGAAGAAGACAAGTGGAGCATGCTGCCACTCATGCATGCACACACAATCCTTCCTCCAGTCTGAAGAAGACAAGTGGAGCATGCACACTCATGGATGCACACACCATCCTTCCTCCAGCCTTAAGAAGACAGGTGGAGCATGCTGCCACTCATGCATGCACACACCATCCTTCCTACAGTCTGAAGAAGACAAGTGGAGCATGCAGACACTCATGCATGCACACACCATCCTTCCTACAGTCATAAGAAGACAAGTGGAGCATGCAGACACTCATGCATGCACACATCATCCTTCCTCCAGTCTTAAGAAGACAAGTGGAGCATGCAGACACTCATGCATGCACACACCATCCTTCCTCCAGTCTGAAGAAGACAAGTGGAGCATGCACACTCATGGATGCACACACCATCCTTCCTACAGTCTTAAGAAGATACGTGGAGCATGCAGACACTCATGCATGCACACACCATCCTTCCTCCAGTCTGAAGAAGACAAGTGGAGCATGCAGCCACTCATGCATGCACAAACCATCCTTCCTACAGTCTTAAGAAGACAAGTGGAGCATGCTGCCACTCATGCATGCACACACCACCCTTCCTACAGTCTTAAGAAGACAAGTGGAGCATGCAGACACTCATGCATGCACACACCATCCTTCCTACAGTCTGAAGAAGACAAGTGGAGCATGCAGACACTCATGCATGCACACACCATCCTTCCTCCAGTCTGAAGAAGACAAGTGGAGCATGCACACTCATGGATGCACACACCATCCTTCCTACAGTCTTAAGAAGACAAGTGGAGCATGCTGCCACTCATGCATGCACACACCACCCTTCCTCCAGTCTGAAGAAGACAAGTGGAGCATGCACACTCATGCATGCACACACCATCCTTCCTCCAGTCTGAAGAAGACAAGTGGAGCATGCTGCCACTCATGCATGCACACACCATCCTTCCTCCAGTCTTAAGAAGACAAGTGGAGCATGCAGACGCTCATGCATGCACACACCATCCTTCCTACAGTCTGAAGAAGACAAGTGGAGCATGCTGCCACTCATGCATGCACGCACCATCCTTCCTCCAGTCTTAAGAAGACAAGTGGAGCATGCAGACCCTCATGCTTGCACACACCATCCTTCCTCCAGTCTGAAGAAGACAGGTGGAGCATGCTGCCACTCATGCATGCACACACCATCCTTCCTACAGTCTGAAGAAGACAAGTGGAGCATGCAGACACTCATGCATGCACACACTATCCTTCCTACAGTCATAAGAAGACAAGTGGAGCATGCAGACACTCATGCATGCACACATCATCCTTCCTCCAGTCTTAAGAAGACAAGTGGAGTATGCAGACACTCATGCATGCACACACCATCCTTCCTCCAGTCTGAAGAAGACAAGTGGAGCATGCACACTCATGGATGCACACACCATCCTTCCTACAGTCTTAAGAAGATACGTGGAGCATGCAGACACTCATGCATGCACACACCATCCTTCTCCAGTCTGAAGAAGACAAGTGGAGCATGCAGCCACTCATGCATGCACAAACCATCCTTCCTACAGTCTTAAGAAGACAAGTGGAGCATGCTGCCACTCATGCATGTACACACCATCCTTCCTACAGTCTTAAGAAGACAAGTGGAGCATGCAGACACTCGTGCATGCACACACCATCCTTCCTACAGTCTTAAGAAGAGAAGTGGAGCATGCTGCCACTCATGCATGCACACACCACCCTTCCTACAGTCTTAAGAAGACATGTGGAGCATGCACACTCATGCATGCACACACCATCCTTCCTACAGTCTTATGAAGAGAAGTGGAGCATGCTGCCACTCATGCATGCACACACCACCCTTCCTACAGTCTTAAGAAGACAAGTGGAGCATGCAGACACTCATGCATGCACACACCATCCTTCCTACAGTCTTAAGAAGAGAAGTGGAGCATGCTGCCACTCATGCATGCACACACCACCCTTCCTACAGTCTTAAGAAGACATGTGGAGCATGCACACTCATGCATGCACACACCATCCTTCCTCCAGTCTGAAGAAGACAAGTGGAGCATGCAGACACTCATGCATGCACACCCCCCCTTCCTACAGTCTGAAGAAGACAAGTGGAGCATGCAGACACTCATGCATGCAAACACCCTCCTTCCTACAGTCTGAAGAAGACAAGTGGAGCATGCTGCCACTCATGCATGCACACACCATCCTTCCTCCAGTCTTAAGAAGACAAGTGGAGCATGCAGACGCTCATGCATGCACACACCATCCTTCCTACAGTCTGAAGAAGACAAGTGGAGCATGCTGCCACTCATGCATGCACGCACCATCCTTCCTCCAGTCTTAAGAAGACAAGTGGAGCATGCAGACCCTCATGCTTGCACACACCATCCTTCCTCCAGTCTGAAGAAGACAAGTGGAGCATGCAGACACTCATGCATGCACACACCATCCTTCCTCCAGTCTGAAGAAGACAAGTGGAGCATGCTGCCACTCATGCATGCACACATCATCCTTCCTCCAGTCTGAAGAAGACAAGTGGAGCATGCACACTCATGGATGCACACACCATCCTTCCTACAGTCTGAAGAAGACAAGTGGAGCATGCAGACACTCATGCATGCACACACCATCCTTCCTACAGTCATAAGAAGACAAGTGGAGCATGCAGACACTCATGCATGCACACATCATCCTTCCTCCAGTCTTAAGAAGACAAGTGGAGCATGCAGACACTCATGCATGCACACACCATCCTTCCTCCAGTCTGAAGAAGACAAGTGGAGCATGCACACTCATGGATGCACACACCATCCTTCCTACAGTCTTAAGAAGACAAGTGGAGCATGCTGCCACTCATGCATGCACACACCATCCTTCCTCCAGTCTGAAGAAGACAAGTGGAGCATGCACTCTCATGCATGCAAACACCATACTTCCTCCAGTCTGAAGAAGACAAGTGGAGCATGCTGCCACTCATGCATGCACACACCATCCTTCCTCCAGTCTTAAGAAGACAAGTGGAGCATGCAGACGCTCATGCATGCACACACCATCCTTCCTACAGTCTGAAGAAGACAAGTGGAGCATGCTGCCACTCATGCATGCACGCACCATCCTTCCTCCAGTCTTAAGAAGACAAGTGGAGCATGCAGACCCTCATGCTTGCACACACCATCCTTCCTCCAGTCTGAAGAAGACAAGTGGAGCATGCAGACACTCATGCATGCACACACCATCCTTCCTCCAGTCTGAAGAAGACAAGTGGAGCATGCTGCCACTCATGCATGCACACACCATCCTTCCTCCAGTCTGAAGAAGACAAGTGGAGCATGCACACTCATGGATGCACACACCATCCTTCCTACAGTCTGAAGAAGACAAGTGGAGCATGCAGACACTCATGCATGCACACACCATCCTTCCTACAGTCATAAGAAGACAAGTGGAGCATGCAGACACTCATGCATGCACACATCATCCTTCCTCCAGTCTTAAGAAGACAAGTGGAGCATGCAGACACTCATGCATGCACACACCATCCTTCCTCCAGTCTGAAGAAGACAAGTGGAGCATGCACACTCATGGATGCACACACCATCCTTCCTACAGTCTTAAGAAGATAAGTGGAGCATGCAGACACTCATGCATGCACACACCATCCTTCCTCCAGTCTGAAGAAGACAAGTGGAGCATGCTGCCACTCATCCATGCACGCACCATCCTTCCTACAGTCATAAGAAGACAAGTGGAGCATGCAGACACTCATGCATGCACACACCACCCTTCCTACAGTCTGAAGAAGACAAGTGGAGCATGCTGCCACTCATCCATGCACACATCATCCTTCCTCCAGTCTTAAGAAGACAAGTGGAGCACGCAGACACTCATGCATGCACACACCATCCTTCCTACAGTCTTACGAAGACAAGTGGAGCATGCACACTCATGCATGTACACACCATCCTTCCTCCAGTCTGAAGAAGACATGTGGAGCATGCTGCCACTCATGCATGCACACACCATCCTTCCTCCAGTCTGAAGAAGACAAGTGGAGCATGCAGACAGTCATGCATGCACACACCATCCTTCCTCCAGTCTGAAGAAGACAAGTGGAGCATGCTGCCACTCATGCATGCACTCACCATCCTTCCTACAGTCATAAGAAGACAAGTGGAGCATGCAGACACTCATGCATGCACACACCATCCTTCCTACAGTCTTAAGAAGACAAGTGGAGCATGCAGACACTCATGCATGCACTCACCATCCTTCCTACAGTCTGAAGAAGACAAGTGGAGCATGCAGACACTCGTGCATGCACACACCATCCTTCCTACAGTCTGAAGAAGACAAGTGGAGCATGCACACTCATGCATGCTCACACCATCCTTCCTCCAGTCTGAAGAAGACAAGTGGAGCATGCTGCCACTCATGCATGCACACACCATCCTTCCTCCAGTCTGAAGAAGACAAGTGGAGCATGCACACTCATGGATGCACACACCATCCTTCCTACAGTCTTAAGAAGACAAGTGGAGCATGCTGCCACTCATGCATGCACACACCATCCTTCCTCCAGTCTGAAGAAGACAAGTGGAGCATGCACACTCATGCATGCTCACACCATCCTTCCTACAGTCTGAAGAAGACAAGTGGAGCATGCTGCCACTCATGCATGCACGCACCATCCTTCCTCCAGTCTTAAGAAGACAAGTGGAGCATGCAGACCCTCATGCTTGCACACACCATCCTTCCTCCAGTCTGAAGAAGACAAGTGGAGCATGCAGACACTCATGCATGCACACACCATCCTTCCTCCAGTCTGAAGAAGACAAGTGGAGCATGCTGCCACTCATGCATGCACACACAATCCTTCCTCCAGTCTGAAGAAGACAAGTGGAGCATGCACACTCATGGATGCACACACCATCCTTCCTCCAGCCTTAAGAAGACAGGTGGAGCATGCTGCCACTCATGCATGCACACACCATCCTTCCTACAGTCTGAAGAAGACAAGTGGAGCATGCAGACACTCATGCATGCACACACCATCCTTCCTACAGTCATAAGAAGACAAGTGGAGCATGCAGACACTCATGCATGCACACATCATCCTTCCTCCAGTCTTAAGAAGACAAGTGGAGCATGCAGACACTCATGCATGCACACACCATCCTTCCTCCAGTCTGAAGAAGACAAGTGGAGCATGCACACTCATGGATGCACACACCATCCTTCCTACAGTCTTAAGAAGATACGTGGAGCATGCAGACACTCATGCATGCACACACCATCCTTCCTCCAGTCTGAAGAAGACAAGTGGAGCATGCAGCCACTCATGCATGCACAAACCATCCTTCCTACAGTCTTAAGAAGACAAGTGGAGCATGCTGCCACTCATGCATGCACACACCACCCTTCCTACAGTCTTAAGAAGACAAGTGGAGCATGCAGACACTCATGCATGCACACACCATCCTTCCTACAGTCTGAAGAAGACAAGTGGAGCATGCAGACACTCATGCATGCACACACCATCCTTCCTCCAGTCTGAAGAAGACAAGTGGAGCATGCACACTCATGGATGCACACACCATCCTTCCTACAGTCTTAAGAAGACAAGTGGAGCATGCTGCCACTCATGCATGCACACACCACCCTTCCTCCAGTCTGAAGAAGACAAGTGGAGCATGCACACTCATGCATGCACACACCATCCTTCCTCCAGTCTGAAGAAGACAAGTGGAGCATGCTGCCACTCATGCATGCACACACCATCCTTCCTCCAGTCTTAAGAAGACAAGTGGAGCATGCAGACGCTCATGCATGCACACACCATCCTTCCTACAGTCTGAAGAAGACAAGTGGAGCATGCTGCCACTCATGCATGCACGCACCATCCTTCCTCCAGTCTTAAGAAGACAAGTGGAGCATGCAGACCCTCATGCTTGCACACACCATCCTTCCTCCAGTCTGAAGAAGACAGGTGGAGCATGCTGCCACTCATGCATGCACACACCATCCTTCCTACAGTCTGAAGAAGACAAGTGGAGCATGCAGACACTCATGCATGCACACACTATCCTTCCTACAGTCATAAGAAGACAAGTGGAGCATGCAGACACTCATGCATGCACACATCATCCTTCCTCCAGTCTTAAGAAGACAAGTGGAGTATGCAGACACTCATGCATGCACACACCATCCTTCCTCCAGTCTGAAGAAGACAAGTGGAGCATGCACACTCATGGATGCACACACCATCCTTCCTACAGTCTTAAGAAGATACGTGGAGCATGCAGACACTCATGCATGCACACACCATCCTTCTCCAGTCTGAAGAAGACAAGTGGAGCATGCAGCCACTCATGCATGCACAAACCATCCTTCCTACAGTCTTAAGAAGACAAGTGGAGCATGCTGCCACTCATGCATGTACACACCATCCTTCCTACAGTCTTAAGAAGACAAGTGGAGCATGCAGACACTCGTGCATGCACACACCATCCTTCCTACAGTCTTAAGAAGAGAAGTGGAGCATGCTGCCACTCATGCATGCACACACCACCCTTCCTACAGTCTTAAGAAGACATGTGGAGCATGCACACTCATGCATGCACACACCATCCTTCCTACAGTCTTATGAAGAGAAGTGGAGCATGCTGCCACTCATGCATGCACACACCACCCTTCCTACAGTCTTAAGAAGACAAGTGGAGCATGCAGACACTCATGCATGCACACACCATCCTTCCTACAGTCTTAAGAAGAGAAGTGGAGCATGCTGCCACTCATGCATGCACACACCACCCTTCCTACAGTCTTAAGAAGACATGTGGAGCATGCACACTCATGCATGCACACACCATCCTTCCTCCAGTCTGAAGAAGACAAGTGGAGCATGCAGACACTCATGCATGCACACCCCCCCTTCCTACAGTCTGAAGAAGACAAGTGGAGCATGCAGACACTCATGCATGCAAACACCATCCTTCCTACAGTCTGAAGAAGACAAGTGGAGCATGCTGCCACTCATGCATGCACACACCATCCTTCCTCCAGTCTTAAGAAGACAAGTGGAGCATGCAGACGCTCATGCATGCACACACCATCCTTCCTACAGTCTGAAGAAGACAAGTGGAGCATGCTGCCACTCATGCATGCACGCACCATCCTTCCTCCAGTCTTAAGAAGACAAGTGGAGCATGCAGACCCTCATGCTTGCACACACCATCCTTCTCCAGTCTGAAGAAGACAAGTGGAGCATGCAGCCACTCATGCATGCACAAACCATCCTTCCTACAGTCTTAAGAAGACAAGTGGAGCATGCTGCCACTCATGCATGTACACACCATCCTTCCTACAGTCTTAAGAAGACAAGTGGAGCATGCAGACACTCGTGCATGCACACACCATCCTTCCTACAGTCTTAAGAAGAGAAGTGGAGCATGCTGCCACTCATGCATGCACACACCACCCTTCCTACAGTCTTAAGAAGACATGTGGAGCATGCACACTCATGCATGCACACACCATCCTTCCTACAGTCTTATGAAGAGAAGTGGAGCATGCTGCCACTCATGCATGCACACACCACCCTTCCTACAGTCTTAAGAAGACAAGTGGAGCATGCAGACACTCATGCATGCACACACCATCCTTCCTACAGTCTTAAGAAGAGAAGTGGAGCATGCTGCCACTCATGCATGCACACACCACCCTTCCTACAGTCTTAAGAAGACATGTGGAGCATGCACACTCATGCATGCACACACCATCCTTCCTCCAGTCTGAAGAAGACAAGTGGAGCATGCAGACACTCATGCATGCACACCCCCCCTTCCTACAGTCTGAAGAAGACAAGTGGAGCATGCAGACACTCATGCATGCAAACACCCTCCTTCCTACAGTCTGAAGAAGACAAGTGGAGCATGCTGCCACTCATGCATGCACACACCATCCTTCCTCCAGTCTTAAGAAGACAAGTGGAGCATGCAGACGCTCATGCATGCACACACCATCCTTCCTACAGTCTGAAGAAGACAAGTGGAGCATGCTGCCACTCATGCATGCACGCACCATCCTTCCTCCAGTCTTAAGAAGACAAGTGGAGCATGCAGACCCTCATGCTTGCACACACCATCCTTCCTCCAGTCTGAAGAAGACAAGTGGAGCATGCAGACACTCATGCATGCACACACCATCCTTCCTCCAGTCTGAAGAAGACAAGTGGAGCATGCTGCCACTCATGCATGCACACATCATCCTTCCTCCAGTCTGAAGAAGACAAGTGGAGCATGCACACTCATGGATGCACACACCATCCTTCCTACAGTCTGAAGAAGACAAGTGGAGCATGCAGACACTCATGCATGCACACACCATCCTTCCTACAGTCATAAGAAGACAAGTGGAGCATGCAGACACTCATGCATGCACACATCATCCTTCCTCCAGTCTTAAGAAGACAAGTGGAGCATGCAGACACTCATGCATGCACACACCATCCTTCCTCCAGTCTGAAGAAGACAAGTGGAGCATGCACACTCATGGATGCACACACCATCCTTCCTACAGTCTTAAGAAGACAAGTGGAGCATGCTGCCACTCATGCATGCACACACCATCCTTCCTCCAGTCTGAAGAAGACAAGTGGAGCATGCACTCTCATGCATGCAAACACCATACTTCCTCCAGTCTGAAGAAGACAAGTGGAGCATGCTGCCACTCATGCATGCACACACCATCCTTCCTCCAGTCTTAAGAAGACAAGTGGAGCATGCAGACGCTCATGCATGCACACACCATCCTTCCTACAGTCTGAAGAAGACAAGTGGAGCATGCTGCCACTCATGCATGCACGCACCATCCTTCCTCCAGTCTTAAGAAGACAAGTGGAGCATGCAGACCCTCATGCTTGCACACACCATCCTTCCTCCAGTCTGAAGAAGACAAGTGGAGCATGCAGACACTCATGCATGCACACACCATCCTTCCTCCAGTCTGAAGAAGACAAGTGGAGCATGCTGCCACTCATGCATGCACACACCATCCTTCCTCCAGTCTGAAGAAGACAAGTGGAGCATGCACACTCATGGATGCACACACCATCCTTCCTACAGTCTGAAGAAGACAAGTGGAGCATGCAGACACTCATGCATGCACACACCATCCTTCCTACAGTCATAAGAAGACAAGTGGAGCATGCAGACACTCATGCATGCACACATCATCCTTCCTCCAGTCTTAAGAAGACAAGTGGAGCATGCAGACACTCATGCATGCACACACCATCCTTCCTCCAGTCTGAAGAAGACAAGTGGAGCATGCACACTCATGGATGCACACACCATCCTTCCTACAGTCTTAAGAAGATAAGTGGAGCATGCAGACACTCATGCATGCACACACCATCCTTCCTCCAGTCTGAAGAAGACAAGTGGAGCATGCTGCCACTCATCCATGCACGCACCATCCTTCCTACAGTCATAAGAAGACAAGTGGAGCATGCAGACACTCATGCATGCACACACCACCCTTCCTACAGTCTGAAGAAGACAAGTGGAGCATGCTGCCACTCATCCATGCACACATCATCCTTCCTCCAGTCTTAAGAAGACAAGTGGAGCACGCAGACACTCATGCATGCACACACCATCCTTCCTACAGTCTTACGAAGACAAGTGGAGCATGCACACTCATGCATGTACACACCATCCTTCCTCCAGTCTGAAGAAGACATGTGGAGCATGCTGCCACTCATGCATGCACACACCATCCTTCCTCCAGTCTGAAGAAGACAAGTGGAGCATGCAGACAGTCATGCATGTACACACCATCCTTCCTCCAGTCTGAAGAAGACAAGTGGAGCATGCTGCCACTCATGCATGCACTCACCATCCTTCCTACAGTCATAAGAAGACAAGTGGAGCATGCAGACACTCATGCATGCACACACCATCCTTCCTACAGTCTTAAGAAGACAAGTGGAGCATGCAGACACTCATGCATGCACTCACCATCCTTCCTACAGTCTGAAGAAGACAAGTGGAGCATGCAGACACTCGTGCATGCACACACCATCCTTCCTACAGTCTGAAGAAGACAAGTGGAGCATGCACACTCATGCATGCTCACACCATCCTTCCTCCAGTCTGAAGAAGACAAGTGGAGCATGCTGCCACTCATGCATGCACACACCATCCTTCCTCCAGTCTGAAGAAGACAAGTGGAGCATGCACACTCATGGATGCACACACCATCCTTCCTACAGTCTTAAGAAGACAAGTGGAGCATGCTGCCACTCATGCATGCACACACCATCCTTCCTCCAGTCTGAAGAAGACAAGTGGAGCATGCACACTCATGCATGCTCACACCATCCTTCCTACAGTCTGAAGAAGACAAGTGGAGCATGCTGCCACTCATGCATGCACGCACCATCCTTCCTCCAGTCTTAAGAAGACAAGTGGAGCATGCAGACCCTCATGCTTGCACACACCATCCTTCCTCCAGTCTGAAGAAGACAAGTGGAGCATGCAGACACTCATGCATGCACACACCATCCTTCCTCCAGTCTGAAGAAGACAAGTGGAGCATGCTGCCACTCATGCATGCACACACAATCCTTCCTCCAGTCTGAAGAAGACAAGTGGAGCATGCACACTCATGGATGCACACACCATCCTTCCTCCAGCCTTAAGAAGACAGGTGGAGCATGCTGCCACTCATGCATGCACACACCATCCTTCCTACAGTCTGAAGAAGACAAGTGGAGCATGCAGACACTCATGCATGCACACACCATCCTTCCTACAGTCATAAGAAGACAAGTGGAGCATGCAGACACTCATGCATGCACACATCATCCTTCCTCCAGTCTTAAGAAGACAAGTGGAGCATGCAGACACTCATGCATGCACACACCATCCTTCCTCCAGTCTGAAGAAGACAAGTGGAGCATGCACACTCATGGATGCACACACCATCCTTCCTACAGTCTTAAGAAGATACGTGGAGCATGCAGACACTCATGCATGCACACACCATCCTTCCTCCAGTCTGAAGAAGACAAGTGGAGCATGCAGCCACTCATGCATGCACAAACCATCCTTCCTACAGTCTTAAGAAGACAAGTGGAGCATGCTGCCACTCATGCATGCACACACCACCCTTCCTACAGTCTTAAGAAGACAAGTGGAGCATGCAGACACTCATGCATGCACACACCATCCTTCCTACAGTCTGAAGAAGACAAGTGGAGCATGCAGACACTCATGCATGCACACACCATCCTTCCTCCAGTCTGAAGAAGACAAGTGGAGCATGCACACTCATGGATGCACACACCATCCTTCCTACAGTCTTAAGAAGACAAGTGGAGCATGCTGCCACTCATGCATGCACACACCACCCTTCCTCCAGTCTGAAGAAGACAAGTGGAGCATGCACACTCATGCATGCACACACCATCCTTCCTCCAGTCTGAAGAAGACAAGTGGAGCATGCTGCCACTCATGCATGCACACACCATCCTTCCTCCAGTCTTAAGAAGACAAGTGGAGCATGCAGACGCTCATGCATGCACACACCATCCTTCCTACAGTCTGAAGAAGACAAGTGGAGCATGCTGCCACTCATGCATGCACGCACCATCCTTCCTCCAGTCTTAAGAAGACAAGTGGAGCATGCAGACCCTCATGCTTGCACACACCATCCTTCCTCCAGTCTGAAGAAGACAGGTGGAGCATGCTGCCACTCATGCATGCACACACCATCCTTCCTACAGTCTGAAGAAGACAAGTGGAGCATGCAGACACTCATGCATGCACACACTATCCTTCCTACAGTCATAAGAAGACAAGTGGAGCATGCAGACACTCATGCATGCACACATCATCCTTCCTCCAGTCTTAAGAAGACAAGTGGAGTATGCAGACACTCATGCATGCACACACCATCCTTCCTCCAGTCTGAAGAAGACAAGTGGAGCATGCACACTCATGGATGCACACACCATCCTTCCTACAGTCTTAAGAAGATACGTGGAGCATGCAGACACTCATGCATGCACACACCATCCTTCTCCAGTCTGAAGAAGACAAGTGGAGCATGCAGCCACTCATGCATGCACAAACCATCCTTCCTACAGTCTTAAGAAGACAAGTGGAGCATGCTGCCACTCATGCATGTACACACCATCCTTCCTACAGTCTTAAGAAGACAAGTGGAGCATGCAGACACTCGTGCATGCACACACCATCCTTCCTACAGTCTTAAGAAGAGAAGTGGAGCATGCTGCCACTCATGCATGCACACACCACCCTTCCTACAGTCTTAAGAAGACATGTGGAGCATGCACACTCATGCATGCACACACCATCCTTCCTACAGTCTTATGAAGAGAAGTGGAGCATGCTGCCACTCATGCATGCACACACCACCCTTCCTACAGTCTTAAGAAGACAAGTGGAGCATGCAGACACTCATGCATGCACACACCATCCTTCCTACAGTCTTAAGAAGAGAAGTGGAGCATGCTGCCACTCATGCATGCACACACCACCCTTCCTACAGTCTTAAGAAGACATGTGGAGCATGCACACTCATGCATGCACACACCATCCTTCCTCCAGTCTGAAGAAGACAAGTGGAGCATGCAGACACTCATGCATGCACACCCCCCCTTCCTACAGTCTGAAGAAGACAAGTGGAGCATGCAGACACTCATGCATGCAAACACCATCCTTCCTACAGTCTGAAGAAGACAAGTGGAGCATGCTGCCACTCATGCATGCACACACCATCCTTCCTCCAGTCTTAAGAAGACAAGTGGAGCATGCAGACGCTCATGCATGCACACACCATCCTTCCTACAGTCTGAAGAAGACAAGTGGAGCATGCTGCCACTCATGCATGCACGCACCATCCTTCCTCCAGTCTTAAGAAGACAAGTGGAGCATGCAGACCCTCATGCTTGCACACACCATCCTTCCTCCAGTCTGAAGAAGACAAGTGGAGCATGCAGACACTCATGCATGCACACACCATCCTTCCTCCAGTCTGAAGAAGACAAGTGGAGCATGCTGCCACTCATGCATGCACACATCATCCTTCCTCCAGTCTGAAGAAGACAAGTGGAGCATGCACACTCATGGATGCACACACCATCCTTCCTACAGTCTGAAGAAGACAAGTGGAGCATGCAGACACTCATGCATGCACACACCATCCTTCCTACAGTCATAAGAAGACAAGTGGAGCATGCAGACACTCATGCATGCACACATCATCCTTCCTCCAGTCGTAAGAAGACAAGTGGAGCATGCAGACACTCATGCATGCACACACCATCCTTCCTCCAGTCTGAAGAAGACAAGTGGAGCATGCACACTCATGGATGCACACACCATCCTTCCTACAGTCTTAAGAAGACAAGTGGAGCATGCTGCCACTCATGCATGCACACACCATCCTTCCTCCAGTCTGAAGAAGACAAGTGGAGCATGCACTCTCATGCATGCAAACACCATACTTCCTCCAGTCTGAAGAAGACAAGTGGAGCATGCTGCCACTCATGCATGCACACACCATCCTTCCTCCAGTCTTAAGAAGACAAGTGGAGCATGCAGACGCTCATGCATGCACACACCATCCTTCCTACAGTCTGAAGAAGACAAGTGGAGCATGCTGCCACTCATGCATGCACGCACCATCCTTCCTCCAGTCTTAAGAAGACAAGTGGAGCATGCAGACCCTCATGCTTGCACACACCATCCTTCCTCCAGTCTGAAGAAGACAAGTGGAGCATGCAGACACTCATGCATGCACACACCATCCTTCCTCCAGTCTGAAGAAGACAAGTGGAGCATGCTGCCACTCATGCATGCACACACCATCCTTCCTCCAGTCTGAAGAAGACAAGTGGAGCATGCACACTCATGGATGCACACACCATCCTTCCTACAGTCTGAAGAAGACAAGTGGAGCATGCAGACACTCATGCATGCACACACCATCCTTCCTACAGTCATAAGAAGACAAGTGGAGCATGCAGACACTCATGCATGCACACATCATCCTTCCTCCAGTCTTAAGAAGACAAGTGGAGCATGCAGACACTCATGCATGCACACACCATCCTTCCTCCGGTCTGAAGAAGACAAGTGGAGCATGCACACTCATGGATGCACACACCATCCTTCCTACAGTCTTAAGAAGATAAGTGGAGCATGCAGACACTCATGCATGCACACACCATCCTTCCTCCAGTCTGAAGAAGACAAGTGGAGCATGCTGCCACTCATCCATGCACGCACCATCCTTCCTACAGTCATAAGAAGACAAGTGGAGCATGCAGACACTCATGCATGCACACACCACCCTTCCTACAGTCTGAAGAAGACAAGTGGAGCATGCTGCCACTCATCCATGCACACATCATCCTTCCTCCAGTCTTAAGAAGACAAGTGGAGCACGCAGACACTCATGCATGCACACACCATCCTTCCTACAGTCTTACGAAGACAAGTGGAGCATGCACACTCATGCATGTACACACCATCCTTCCTCCAGTCTGAAGAAGACATGTGGAGCATGCTGCCACTCATGCATGCACACACCATCCTTCCTCCAGTCTGAAGAAGACAAGTGGAGCATGCAGACAGTCATGCATGCACACACCATCCTTCCTCCAGTCTGAAGAAGACAAGTGGAGCATGCTGCCACTCATGCATGCACTCACCATCCTTCCTACAGTCATAAGAAGACAAGTGGAGCATGCAGACACTCATGCATGCACACACCATCCTTCCTACAGTCTTAAGAAGACAAGTGGAGCATGCAGACACTCATGCATGCACTCACCATCCTTCCTACAGTCTGAAGAAGACAAGTGGAGCATGCAGACACTCATGCATGCACACACCATCCTTCCTACAGTCTTAAGAAGGCAAGTGGAGCATGCAGACACTCATGCATGCACACACCATCCTTCCTACAGTCTTAAGAAGAGAAGTGGAGCATGCAGACACTCATGCATGCACACATCATCCTTCCTACAGTATGAAGAAGACAAACAGAGCATGCAGACACTCATGCATGCACACACCATCCTTCCTCCAGTCTGAAGAAGACAAGTGGAGCATGCAGACACTCATGCATGCACACACCATCCTTCCTCCAGTCTGAAGAAGACAAGTGGAGCATGCAGACACTCATGCATGCACACACCATCCTTCCTACAGTCTGAAGAAGACAAGTGGAGCATGCAGACACTCATGCATGCACACACCATCCTTCCTCCAGTCTTAAGAAGGCAAGTGGAGCATGCAGACACTCATGCATGCACACACCACCCTTCCTACAGTCTGAAGAAGACAAGTGGAGCATGCTGCCACTCATCCATGCACACATCATCCTTCCTCCAGTCTTAAGAAGACAAGTGGAGCATGCAGACACTCATGCATGCACACACCATCCTTCCTCCAGTCTGAAGAAGACAAGTGGAGCATGCTGCCACTCATCCATGCACGCACCATCCTTCCTACAGTCATAAGAAGACAAGTGGAGCATGCTGCCACTCATGCATGCACACACCATCCTTCCTCCAGTCTGAAGAAGACAAGTGGAGCATGCACACTCATGCATGCACACACCATCCTTCCTCCAGTCTGAAGAAGACAAGTGGAGCATGCAGACACTCATGCTTGCACTCACCATCCTTTCTCCAGTCTTAAGAAGATAAGTGGAGCATGCTGCCACTCATGGATGCACACACCATCCTTCCTACAGTCTGAAGAAGACAAGTGGAGCATGCAGACACTCATGCATGCACACACCATCCTTCCTCCAGTCTGAAGAAGACAAGTGGAGCATGCAGACACTCATGCATGCACACACCATCCTTCCTCCAGTCTTAAGAAGACAAGTGGAGCATGCTGGCACTCATGCATGCACACACCACCCTTCCTCCAGTCTGAAGAAGACAAGTGGATCATGCTGCCACTCATGCATGCACACACCATCCTTCATACAGTCTGAAGAAGACAAGTGGAGCATGCAGACACTCATGCATGCACACACCATCCTTCCTCCAGTCTGAAGAAGACAAGTGGAGCATGCACACTCATGCATGCTCACACCATCCTTCCTCCAGTCTGAAGAAGACAAGTGGAGCATGCAGACACTCATGCATGCACACATCATCCTTCCTCCAGTCTTAAGAAGACAAGTGGAGCATGCAGACACTCATGCATGCACACACCATCCTTCCTCCAGTCTGAAAAAGACAAGTGGAGCATGCACACTCATGGATGCACACACCATCCTTCCTACAGTGTTAAGAAGACAAGTGGAGCATGCTGCCACTCATGCATGCACACACCATCCTTCCTCCAGTCTGAAGAAGACAAGTGGAGCATGCACTCTCATGCATGCAAACACCATACTTCCTCCAGTCTGAAGAAGACAAGTGGAGCATGCTGCCACTCATGCATGCACACACCATCCTTCCTCCAGTCTTAAGAAGACAAGTGGAGCATGCAGACGCTCATGCATGCACACACCATCCTTCCTACAGTCTGAAGAAGACAAGTGGAGCATGCTGCCACTCATGCATGCACGCACCATCCTTCCTCCAGTCTTAAGAAGACAAGTGGAGCATGCAGACCCTCATGCTTGCACACACCATCCTTCCTCCAGTCTGAAGAAGACAAGTGGAGCATGCAGACACTCATGCATGCACACACCATCCTTCCTCCAGTCTGAAGAAGACAAGTGGAGCATGCTGCCACTCATGCATGCACACACCATCCTTCCTCCAGTCTGAAGAAGACAAGTGGAGCATGCACACTCATGGATGCACACACCATCCTTCCTACAGTCTGAAGAAGACAAGTGGAGCATGCAGACACTCATGCATGCACACACCATCCTTCCTACAGTCATAAGAAGACAAGTGGAGCATGCAGACACTCATGCATGCACACATCATCCTTCCTCCAGTCTTAAGAAGACAAGTGGAGCATGCAGACACTCATGCATGCACACACCATCCTTCCTCCAGTCTGAAGAAGACAAGTGGAGCATGCACACTCATGGATGCACACACCATCCTTCCTACAGTCTTAAGAAGATAAGTGGAGCATGCAGACACTCATGCATGCACACACCATCCTTCCTCCAGTCTGAAGAAGACAAGTGGAGCATGCTGCCACTCATCCATGCACGCACCATCCTTCCTACAGTCATAAGAAGACAAGTGGAGCATGCAGACACTCATGCATGCACACACCACCCTTCCTACAGTCTGAAGAAGACAAGTGGAGCATGCTGCCACTCATCCATGCACACATCATCCTTCCTCCAGTCTTAAGAAGACAAGTGGAGCACGCAGACACTCATGCATGCACACACCATCCTTCCTACAGTCTTACGAAGACAAGTGGAGCATGCACACTCATGCATGTACACACCATCCTTCCTCCAGTCTGAAGAAGACATGTGGAGCATGCTGCCACTCATGCATGCACACACCATCCTTCCTCCAGTCTGAAGAAGACAAGTGGAGCATGCAGACAGTCATGCATGCACACACCATCCTTCCTCCAGTCTGAAGAAGACAAGTGGAGCATGCAGACAGTCATGCATGCACACACCATCCTTCCTCCAGTCTGAAGAAGACAAGTGGAGCATGCTGCCACTCATGCATGCACTCACCATCCTTCCTACAGTCATAAGAAGACAAGTGGAGCATGCAGACACTCATGCATGCACACACCATCCTTCCTACAGTCTTAAGAAGACAAGTGGAGCATGCACACTCATGCATGCACACACCATCCTTCCTCCAGTCTGAAGAAGACAAGTGGAGCATGCAGACACTCATGCTTGCACTCACCATCCTTTCTCCAGTCTTAAGAAGATAAGTGGAGCATGCTGCCACTCATGGATGCACACACCATCCTTCCTACAGTCTGAAGAAGACAAGTGGAGCATGCAGACACTCATGCATGCACACACCATCCTTCCTCCAGTCTGAAGAAGACAAGTGGAGCATGCAGACACTCATGCATGCACACACCATCCTTCCTCCAGTCTTAAGAAGACAAGTGGAGCATGCTGGCACTCATGCATGCACACACCACCCTTCCTCCAGTCTGAAGAAGACAAGTGGATCATGCTGCCACTCATGCATGCACACACCATCCTTCATACAGTCTGAAGAAGACAAGTGGAGCATGCAGACACTCATGCATGCACACACCATCCTTCCTCCAGTCTGAAGAAGACAAGTGGAGCATGCACACTCATGCATGCTCACACCATCCTTCCTCCAGTCTGAAGAAGACAAGTGGAGCATGCAGACACTCATGCATGCACACATCATCCTTCCTCCAGTCTTAAGAAGACAAGTGGAGCATGCAGACACTCATGCATGCACACACCATCCTTCCTCCAGTCTGAAAAGGCAAGTGGAGCATGCACACTCATGATGCACACACCATCCTTCCTACAGTCTTAAGAAGACAAGTGGAGCATGCTGCCACTCATGCATGCACACACCATCCTTCCTCCAGTCTGAAGAAGACAAGTGGAGCATGCACTCTCATGCATGCAAACACCATACTTCCTCCAGTCTGAAGAAGACAAGTGGAGCATGCTGCCACTCATGCATGCACACACCATCCTTCCTCCAGTCTTAAGAAGACAAGTGGAGCATGCAGACGCTCATGCATGCACACACCATCCTTCCTACAGTCTGAAGAAGACAAGTGGAGCATGCTGCCACTCATGCATGCACGCACCATCCTTCCTCCAGTCTTAAGAAGACAAGTGGAGCATGCAGACCCTCATGCTTGCACACACCATCCTTCCTCCAGTCTGAAGAAGACAAGTGGAGCATGCAGACACTCATGCATGCACACACCATCCTTCCTCCAGTCTGAAGAAGACAAGTGGAGCATGCTGCCACTCATGCATGCACACACCATCCTTCCTCCAGTCTGAAGAAGACAAGTGGAGCATGCACACTCATGGATGCACACACCATCCTTCCTACAGTCTGAAGAAGACAAGTGGAGCATGCAGACACTCATGCATGCACACACCATCCTTCCTACAGTCATAAGAAGACAAGTGGAGCATGCAGACACTCATGCATGCACACATCATCCTTCCTCCAGTCTTAAGAAGACAAGTGGAGCATGCAGACACTCATGCATGCACACACCATCCTTCCTCCAGTCTGAAGAAGACAAGTGGAGCATGCACACTCATGGATGCACACACCATCCTTCCTACAGTCTTAAGAAGATAAGTGGAGCATGCAGACACTCATGCATGCACACACCATCCTTCCTCCAGTCTGAAGAAGACAAGTGGAGCATGCTGCCACTCATCCATGCACGCACCATCCTTCCTACAGTCATAAGAAGACAAGTGGAGCATGCAGACACTCATGCATGCACACACCACCCTTCCTACAGTCTGAAGAAGACAAGTGGAGCATGCTGCCACTCATCCATGCACACATCATCCTTCCTCCAGTCTTAAGAAGACAAGTGGAGCACGCAGACACTCATGCATGCACACACCATCCTTCCTACAGTCTTACGAAGACAAGTGGAGCATGCACACTCATGCATGTACACACCATCCTTCCTCCAGTCTGAAGAAGACATGTGGAGCATGCTGCCACTCATGCATGCACACACCATCCTTCCTCCAGTCTGAAGAAGACAAGTGGAGCATGCAGACAGTCATGCATGCACACACCATCCTTCCTCCAGTCTGAAGAAGACAAGTGGAGCATGCAGACAGTCATGCATGCACACACCATCCTTCCTCCAGTCTGAAGAAGACAAGTGGAGCATGCTGCCACTCATGCATGCACTCACCATCCTTCCTACAGTCATAAGAAGACAAGTGGAGCATGCAGACACTCATGCATGCACACACCATCCTTCCTACAGTCTTAAGAAGACAAGTGGAGCATGCAGACACTCATGCATGCACTCACCATCCTTCCTACAGTCTGAAGAAGACAAGTGGAGCATGCAGACACTCATGCATGCACACACCATCCTTCCTACAGTCTGAAGAAGACAAGTGGAGCATGCTGCCACTCATGCATGCACGCACCATCCTTCCTCCAGTCTTAAGAAGACAAGTGGAGCATGCAGACCCTCATGCTTGCACACACCATCCTTCCTCCAGTCTGAAGAAGACAAGTGGAGCATGCAGACACTCATGCATGCACACACCATCCTTCCTCCAGTCTGAAGAAGACAAGTGGAGCATGCTGCCACTCATGCATGCACACACCATCCTTCCTCCAGTCTGAAGAAGACAAGTGGAGCATGCACACTCATGGATGCACACACCATCCTTCCTACAGTCTGAAGAAGACAAGTGGAGCATGCAGACACTCATGCATGCACACACCATCCTTCCTACAGTCATAAGAAGACAAGTGGAGCATGCAGACACTCATGCATGCACACATCATCCTTCCTCCAGTCTTAAGAAGACAAGTGGAGCATGCAGACACTCATGCATGCACACACCATCCTTCCTCCAGTCTGAAGAAGACAAGTGGAGCATGCACACTCATGGATGCACACACCATCCTTCCTACAGTCTTAAGAAGATAAGTGGAGCATGCAGACACTCATGCATGCACACACCATCCTTCCTCCAGTCTGAAGAAGACAAGTGGAGCATGCTGCCACTCATCCATGCACGCACCATCCTTCCTACAGTCATAAGAAGACAAGTGGAGCATGCAGACACTCATGCATGCACACACCACCCTTCCTACAGTCTGAAGAAGACAAGTGGAGCATGCTGCCACTCATCCATGCACACATCATCCTTCCTCCAGTCTTAAGAAGACAAGTGGAGCACGCAGACACTCATGCATGCACACACCATCCTTCCTACAGTCTTACGAAGACAAGTGGAGCATGCACACTCATGCATGTACACACCATCCTTCCTCCAGTCTGAAGAAGACATGTGGAGCATGCTGCCACTCATGCATGCACACACCATCCTTCCTCCAGTCTGAAGAAGACAAGTGGAGCATGCAGACAGTCATGCATGCACACACCATCCTTCCTCCAGTCTGAAGAAGACAAGTGGAGCATGCAGACAGTCATGCATGCACACACCATCCTTCCTCCAGTCTGAAGAAGACAAGTGGAGCATGCTGCCACTCATGCATGCACTCACCATCCTTCCTACAGTCATAAGAAGACAAGTGGAGCATGCAGACACTCATGCATGCACACACCATCCTTCCTACAGTCTTAAGAAGACAAGTGGAGCATGCAGACACTCATGCATGCACTCACCATCCTTCCTACAGTCTGAAGAAGACAAGTGGAGCATGCAGACACTCATGCATGCACACACCATCCTTCCTACAGTCTTAAGAAGGCAAGTGGAGCATGCAGACACTCATGCATGCACACACCATCCTTCCTACAGTCTTAAGAAGAGAAGTGGAGCATGCAGACACTCATGCATGCACACATCATCCTTCCTACAGTATGAAGAAGACAAACAGAGCATGCAGACACTCATGCATGCACACACCATCCTTCCTCCAGTCTGAAGAAGACAAGTGGAGCATGCAGACACTCATGCATGCACACACCATCCTTCCTCCAGTCTGAAGAAGACAAGTGGAGCATGCAGACACTCATGCATGCACACACCATCCTTCCTACAGTCTGAAGAAGACAAGTGGAGCATGCAGACACTCATGCATGCACACACCATCCTTCCTCCAGTCTTAAGAAGGTAAGTGGAGCATGCAGACACTCATGCATGCACACACCACCCTTCCTACAGTCTGAAGAAGACAAGTGGAGCATGCTGCCACTCATCCATGCACACATCATCCTTCCTCCAGTCTTAAGAAGACAAGTGGAGCATGCAGACACTCATGCATGCACACACCATCCTTCCGCCAGTCTGAAGAAGACAAGTGGAGCATGCTGCCACTCATCCATGCGTGCACCATCCTTCCTACAGTCATAAGAAGACAAGTGGAGCATGCTGCCACTCATGCATGCACACACCATCCTTCCTCCAGTCTGAAGAAGACAAGTGGAGCATGCACACTCATGCATGCACACACCATCCTTCCTCCAGTCTGAAGAAGACAAGTGGAGCATGCAGACACTCATGCTTGCACTCACCATCCTTTCTCCAGTCTTAAGAAGATAAGTGGAGCATGCTGCCACTCATGGATGCACACACCATCCTTCCTACAGTCTGAAGAAGACAAGTGGAGCATGCAGACACTCATGCATGCACACACCATCCTTCCTCCAGTCTGAAGAAGACAAGTGGAGCATGCAGACACTCATGCATGCACACACCATCCTTCCACCAGTCTTAAGAAGACAAGTGGAGCATGCTGGCACTCATGCATGCACACACCACCCTTCCTCCAGTCTGAAGAAGACAAGTGGATCATGCTGCCACTCATGCATGCACACACCATCCTTCATACAGTCTGAAGAAGACAAGTGGAGCATGCAGACACTCATGCATGCACACACCATCCTTCCTCCAGTCTGAAGAAGACAAGTGGAGCATGCTGCCACTCATGCATGCACACACCATCCTTCCTCCAGTCTGAAGAAGACAAGTGGAGCATGCACACTCATGGATGCACACACCATCCTTCCTCCAGTCTGAAGAAGACAAGTGGAGCATGCAGACACTCATGCTTGCACTCACCATCCTTTCTCCAGTCTTAAGAAGATAAGTGGAGCATGCTGCCACTCATACATGCACGCACCATCCTTCCTCCAGTCTTAAGAAGACAAGTGGAGCATGCAGACCCTCATGCTTGCACACACCATCCTTCCTCCAGTCTGAAGAAGACAAGTGGAGCATGCAGACACTCGTGCATGCACACACCATCCTTCCTCCAGTCTGAAGAAGACAAGTGGAGCATGCTGCCACTCATGCATGCACACACCATCCTTCCTCCAGTCTGAAGAAGACAAGTGGAGCATGCACACTCATGGATGCACACACCATCCTTCCTACAGTCTGAAGAAGACAAGTGGAGCATGCAGACACTCATGCATGCACACACCATCCTTCCTACAGTCATAAGAAGACAAGTGGAGCATGCAGACACTCATGCATGCACACATCATCCTTCCTCCAGTCTTAAGAAGACAAGTGGAGCATGCAGACACTCATGCATGCACACACCATCCTTCCTCCAGTCTGAAGAAGACAAGTGGAGCAGGCACACTCATGGATGCACACACCATCCTTCCTACAGTCTTAAGAAGATAAGTGGAGCATGCAGACACTCATGCATGCACACACCATCCTTCCTCCAGTCTGAAGAAGACAAGTGGAGCATGCTGCCACTCATCCATGCAAGCACCATCCTTCCTACAGTCATAAGAAGACAAGTGGAGCATGCAGACACTCATGCATGCACACACCACCCTTCCTACAGTCTGAAGAAGACAAGTGGAGCATGCTGCCACTCATCCATGCACACATCATCCTTCCTCCAGTCTTAAGAAGACAAGTGGAGCATGCAGACACTCATGCATGCACACACCATCCTTCCTACAGTCTTACGAAGACAAGTGGAGCATGCACACTCATCCATGTACACACCATCCTTCCTCCAGTCTGAAGAAGACAAGTGGAGCATGCTGCCACTCATGCATGCACACACCATCCTTCCTCCAGTCTGAAGAAGACAAGTGGAGCATGCTGCCACTCATGCATGCACGCACCATCCTTCCTACAGTCATAAGAAGACAAGTGGAGCATGCAGACACTCATGCATGCACACACCATCCTTCCTACAGTCTCAAGAAGACAAGTGGAGCATGCAGACACTCATGCATGCACACACCATCCTTCCTACAGTCTGAAGAAGACAAGTGGAGCATGCAGACACTCATGCATGCACACACCATCCTTCCTACAGTCTTAAGAAGACAAGTGGAGCATGCTGCCACTCATGCATGCACACACCATCCTTCCTACAGTCTGAAGAAGACAAGTGGAGCATGCAGACACTCATGCATGCACACACCATCCTTCCTACAGTCTTAAGAAGACAAGTGGAGCATGCTGCCACTCATGCATGCACACACCATCCTTCCTACAGTCTTAAGAAGACAAGTGGAGCATGCTGCCACTCATGTTTGCACACACCATCCTTCCTACGGTCTGACGAAGAGAAGTGGAGCATGCAGACACTCATGCATGCACACACCATCCTTCCTCCAGTCTGAAGAAGACAAGTGGAGCATGCAGACCCTCATGTATGCACACACACTCCTTCCAACAGCCTTCAGAAGACAAGTGGAGCATGCAGACACTCATGCATGCACACACCATCCTTCCTACAGTCTTAACAAGACAAGTGGAGCATGCTGCCCTCATGCATGCACACACCGTCCTTCCTACAGTGTTAAGAAGACAAGTGGAGCATGCAGACACTCATGCATGCACACACCATCCTTCCTCCAGTCTGAAGAAGACAAGTGGAGCATGCAGACACTCATGCATGCACACAACATCCTTCCTGCAGTCTTAGGAAGACAAGTGGAGCATGCAGACACTCATGCATGCACACACCATCCTTCCTACAGTCTGAAGAAGACAAGTGTAGCATGCAGACACTCATGCATGCACACACCATCCTTCCTACAGTCTGAAGAAGACAAGTGGAGCATGCAGACACTCATGCATGCACACACCACCCTTCCTACAGTCTTAAGAAGACAAGTGGAGCATGCAGACCCTCATGTATGCACACACCATCCTTCCTACAGTCTGAAGAAGACAAGTGGAGCATGCACACTCATGCATGCACACACCATCCTTCCTACAGTCTGAAGAAGACAAGTGGAGCATGCAGACACTCATGCATGCACACACCATCCTTCCTACAGTCTGAAGAAGACAAGTGGAGCATGCAGACACTCATGCATGCACACACCATCCTTCCTCCAGTCTGAAGAAGACAAGTGGAGCATGCACACTCATGGATGCACACACCATCCTTCCTACAGTCTTAAGAAGACAAGTGGAGCATGCTGCCACTCATGCATGCACACACCATCCTTCCTCCAGTCTGAAGAAGACAAGTGGAGCATGCACACTCATGGATGCACACACCATCCTTCCTACAGTCTTAAGAAGACAAGTGGAGCATGCTGCCACTCATGCATGCACACACCATCCTTCCTCCAGTCTGAAGAAGACAAGTGGAGCATGCACACTCATGCATGCTCACACCATCCTTCCTACAGTCTGAAGAAGACAAGTGGAGCATGCTGCCACTCATGCATGCACGCACCATCCTTCCTCCAGTCTTAAGAAGACAAGTGGAACATGCAGACCCTCATGCTTGCACACACCATCCTTCCTCCAGTCTGAAGAAGACAAGTGGAGCATGCAGACACTCATGCATGCACACACCATCCTTCCTCCAGTCTGAAGAAGACAAGTGGAGCATGCTGCCACTCATGCATGCACACACAATCCTTCCTCCAGTCTGAAGAAGACAAGTGGAGCATGCACACTCATGGATGCACACACCATCCTTCCTCCAGCCTTAAGAAGACAGGTGGAGCATGCTGCCACTCATGCATGCACACACCATCCTTCCTACAGTCTGAAGAAGACAAGTGGAGCATGCAGACACTCATGCATGCACACACCATCCTTCCTACAGTCATAAGAAGACAAGTGGAGCATGCAGACACTCATGCATGCACACATCATCCTTCCTCCAGTCTTAAGAAGACAAGTGGAGCATGCAGACACTCATGCATGCACACACCATCCTTCCTCCAGTCTGAAGAAGACAAGTGGAGCATGCACACTCATGGATGCACACACCATCCTTCCTACAGTCTTAAGAAGATACGTGGAGCATGCAGACACTCATGCATGCACACACCATCCTTCCTCCAGTCTGAAGAAGACAAGTGGAGCATGCAGCCACTCATGCATGCACAAACCATCCTTCCTACAGTCTTAAGAAGACAAGTGGAGCATGCTGCCACTCATGCATGCACACACCACCCTTCCTACAGTCTTAAGAAGACAAGTGGAGCATGCAGACACTCATGCATGCACACATCATCCTTCCTACAGTCTGAAGAAGACAAGTGGAGCATGCAGACACTCATGCATGCACACACCATCCTTCCTCCAGTCTGAAGAAGACAAGTGGAGCATGCACACTCATGGATGCACACACCATCCTTCCTACAGTCTTAAGAAGACAAGTGGAGCATGCTGCCACTCATGCATGCACACACCACCCTTCCTCCAGTCTGAAGAAGACAAGTGGAGCATGCACACTCATGCATGCACACACCATCCTTCCTCCAGTCTGAAGAAGACAAGTGGAGCATGCTGCCACTCATGCATGCACACACCATCCTTCCTCCAGTCTTAAGAAGACAAGTGGAGCATGCAGACGCTCATGCATGCACACACCATCCTTCCTACAGTCTGAAGAAGACAAGTGGAGCATGCTGCCACTCATGCATGCACGCACCATCCTTCCTCCAGTCTTAAGAAGACAAGTGGAGCATGCAGACCCTCATGCTTGCACACACCATCCTTCCTCCAGTCTGAAGAAGACAGGTGGAGCATGCTGCCACTCATGCATGCACACACCATCCTTCCTACAGTCTGAAGAAGACAAGTGGAGCATGCAGACACTCATGCATGCACACACCATCCTTCCTACAGTCATAAGAAGACAAGTGGAGCATACAGACACTCATGCATGCACACATCATCCTTCCTCCAGTCTTAAGAAGACAAGTGGAGCATGCAGACACTCATGCATGCACACACCATCCTTCCTCCAGTCTGAAGAAGACAAGTGGAGCATGCACACTCATGGATGCACACACCATCCTTCCTACAGTCTTAAGAAGATACGTGGAGCATGCAGACACTCATGCATGCACACACCATCCTTCCTCCAGTCTGAAGAAGACAAGTGGAGCATGCAGCCACTCATGCATGCACAAACCATCCTTCCTACAGTCTTAAGAAGACAAGTGGAGCATGCTGCCACTCATGCATGTACACACCATCCTTCCTACAGTCTTAAGAAGACAAGTGGAGCATGCAGACACTCATGCATGCACACACCATCCTTCCTACAGTCTTAAGAAGAGAAGTGGAGCATGCTGCCACTCATGCATGCACACACCACCCTTCCTACAGTCTTAAGAAGACATGTGGAGCATGCACACTGATGCATGCACACACCATCCTTCCTACAGTCTTATGAAGAGAAGTGGAGCATGCTGCCACTCATGCATGCACACACCACCCTTCCTACAGTCTTAAGAAGACAAGTGGAGCATGCAGACACTCATGCATGCACACACCATCCTTCCTACAGTCTTAAGAAGAGAAGTGGAGCATGCTGCCACTCATGCATGCACACACCACCCTTCCTACAGTCTTAAGAAGACATGTGGAGCATGCACACTCATGCATGCACACACCATCCTTCCTCCAGTCTGAAGAAGACAAGTGGAGCATGCAGACACTCATGCATGCACACCCCCCCTTCCTACAGTCTGAAGAAGACAAGTGGAGCATGCAGACACTCATGCATGCAAACACCATCCTTCCTACAGTCTGAAGAAGACAAGTGGAGCATGCTGCCACTCATGCATGCACACACCATCCTTCCTCCAGTCTTAAGAAGACAAGTGGAGCATGCAGACGCTCATGCATGCACACACCATCCTTCCTACAGTCTGAAGAAGACAAGTGGAGCATGCTGCCACTCATGCATGCACGCACCATCCTTCCTCCAGTCTTAAGAAGACAAGTGGAGCATGCAGACCCTCATGCTTGCACACACCATCCTTCCTCCAGTCTGAAGAAGACAAGTGGAGCATGCAGACACTCATGCATGCACACACCATCCTTCCTCCAGTCTGAAGAAGACAAGTGGAGCATGCTGCCACTCATGCATACACACATCATCCTTCCTCCAGTCTGAAGAAGACAAGTGGAGCATGCACACTCATGGATGCACACACCATCCTTCCTACAGTCTGAAGAAGACAAGTGGAGCATGCAGACACTCATGCATGCACACACCATCCTTCCTACAGTCATAAGAAGACAAGTGGAGCATGCAGACACTCATGCATGCACACATCATCCTTCCTCCAGTCTTAAGAAGACACGTGGAGCATGCAGACACTCATGCATGCACACACCATCCTTCCTCCAGTCTGAAGAAGACAAGTGGAGCATGCACACTCATGGATGCACACACCATCCTTCCTACAGTCTTAAGAAGACAAGTGGAGCATGCTGCCACTCATGCATGCACACACCATCCTTCCTCCAGTCTGAAGAAGACAAGTGGAGCATGCACTCTCATGCATGCAAACACCATACTTCCTCCAGTCTGAAGAAGACAAGTGGAGCATGCTGCCACTCATGCATGCACACACCATCCTTCCTCCAGTCTTAAGAAGACAAGTGGAGCATGCAGACGCTCATGCATGCACACACCATCCTTCCTACAGTCTGAAGAAGACAAGTGGAGCATGCTGCCACTCATGCATGCACGCACCATCCTTCCTCCAGTCTTAAGAAGACAAGTGGAGCATGCAGACCCTCATGCTTGCACACACCATCCTTCCTCCAGTCTGAAGAAGACAAGTGGAGCATGCAGACACTCATGCATGCACACACCATCCTTCCTCCAGTCTGAAGAAGACAAGTGGAGCATGCTGCCACTCATGCATGCACACACCATCCTTCCTCCAGTCTGAAGAAGACAAGTGGAGCATGCACACTCATGGATGCACACACCATCCTTCCTACAGTCTGAAGAAGACAAGTGGAGCATGCAGACACTCATGCATGCACACACCATCCTTCCTACAGTCATAAGAAGACAAGTGGAGCATGCAGACACTCATGCATGCACACATCATCCTTCCTCCAGTCTTAAGAAGACAAGTGGAGCATGCAGACACTCATGCATGCACACACCATCCTTCCTCAAGTCTGAAGAAGACAAGTGGAGCATGCACACTCATGGATGCACACACCATCCTTCCTACAGTCTTAAGAAGATAAGTGGAGCATGCAGACACTCATGCATGCACACACCATCCTTCCTCCAGTCTGAAGAAGACAAGTGGAGCATGCTGCCACTCATCCATGCACGCACCATCCTTCCTACAGTCATAAGAAGACAAGTGGAGCATGCAGACACTTATGCATGCACACACCACCCTTCCTACAGTCTGAAGAAGACAAGTGGAGCATGCTGCCACTCATCCATGCACACATCATCCTTCCTCCAGTCTTAAGAAGACAAGCGGAGCACGCAGACACTCATGCATGCACACACCATCCTTCCTACAGTCTTACGAAGACAAGTGGAGCATGCACACTCATGCATGTACACACCATCCTTCCTCCAGTCTGAAGAAGACATGTGGAGCATGCTGCCACTCATGCATGCACACACCATCCTTCCTCCAGTCTGAAGAAGACAAGTGGAGCATGCAGACAGTCATGCATGCACTCACCATCCTTCCTACAGTCATAAGAAGACAAGTGGAGCATGCAGACACTCATGCATGCACACACCATCCTTCCTACAGTCTTAAGAAGACAAGTGGAGCATGCAGACACTCATGCATACACTCACCATCCTTCCTACAGTCTGAAGAAGACAAGTGGAGCATGCAGACACTCATGCATGCACACACCATCCTTCCTACAGTCTTAAGAAGGCAAGTGGAGCATGCAGACACTCATGCATGCACACACCATCCTTCCTACAGTCTTAAGAAGAGAAGTGGAGCATGCAGACACTCATGCATGAACACATCATCCTTCCTACAGTATGAAGAAGACAAACAGAGCATGCAGACACTCATGCATGCACACACCATCCTTCCTCCAGTCTGAAGAAGACAAGTGGAGCATGCAGACACTCATGCATGCACACACCATCCTTCCTCCAGTCTGAAGAAGACAAGTGGAGCATGCAGACACTCATGCATGCACACACCATCCTTCCTACAGTCTGAAGAAGACAAGTGGAGCATGCAGACACTCATGCATGCACACACCATCCTTCCTCCAGTCTTAAGAAGGCAAGTGGAGCATGCAGACACTCATGCATGCACACACCACCCTTCCTACAGTCTGAAGAAGACAAGTGGAGCATGCTGCCACTCATCCATGCACACATCATCCTTCCTCCAGTCTTAAGAAGACAAGTGGAGCATGCAGACACTCATGCATGCACACACCATCCTTCCTCCAGTCTGAAGAAGACAAGTGGAGCATGCTGCCACTCATCCATGCACGCACCATCCTTCCTACAGTCATAAGAAGACAAGTGGAGCATGCTGCCACTCATGCATGCACACACCATCCTTCCTCCAGTCTGAAGAAGACAAGTGGAGCATGCACACTCATGCATGCACACACCATCCTTCCTCCAGTCTGAAGAAGACAAGTGGAGCATGCAGACACTCATGCGTGCACTCACCATCCTTTCTCCAGTCTTAAGAAGATAAGTGGAGCATGCTGCCACTCATGGATGCACACACCATCCTTCCTACAGTCTGAAGAAGACAAGTGGAGCATGCAGACACTCATGCATGCACACACCATCCTTCCTCCAGTCTGAAGAAGACAAGTGGAGCATGCAGACACTCATGCATGCACACACCATCCTTCCTCCAGTCTTAAGAAGACAAGTGGAGCATGCTGGCACTCATGCATGCACACACCACCCTTCCTCCAGTCTGAAGAAGACAAGTGGATCATGCTGCCACTCATGCATGCACACACCATCCTTCATACAGTCTGAAGAAGACAAGTGGAGCATGCAGACACTCATGCATGCACACACCATCCTTCCTCCAGTCTGAAGAAGACAAGTGGAGCATGCTGCCACTCATGCATGCACACACCATCCTTCCTCCAGTCTGAAGAAGACAAGTGGAGCATGCACACTCATGGATGCACACACCATCCTTCCTCCAGTCTGAAGAAGACAAGTGGAGCATGCAGACACTCATGCTTGCACTCACCATCCTTTCTCCAGTCTTAAGAAGATAAGTGGAGCATGCTGCCACTCATGCATGCACGCACCATCCTTCCTCCAGTCTTAAGAAGACAAGTGGAGCATGCAGACCCTCATGCTTGCACACACCATCCTTCCTCCAGTCTGAAGAAGACAAGTGGAGCATGCAGACACTCGTGCATGCACACACCATCCGTCCTCCAGTCTGAAGAAGACAAGTGGAGCATGCTGCCACTCATGCATGCACACACCATCCTTCCTCCAGTCTGAAGAAGACAAGTGGAGCATGCACACTCATGGATGCACACACCATCCTTCCTACAGTCTGAAGAAGACAAGTGGAGCATGCAGACACTCATGCATGCACACACCATCCTTCCTACAGTCATAAGAAGACAAGTGGAGCATGCAGACACTCATGCATGCACACATCATCCTTCCTCCAGTCTTAAGAAGACAAGTGGAGCATGCAGACACTCATGCATGCACACACCATCCTTCCTCCAGTCTGAAGAAGACAAGTGGAGCAGGCACACTCATGGATGCACACACCATCCTTCCTACAGTCTTAAGAAGATAAGTGGAGCATGCAGACACTCATGCATGCACACACCATCCTTCCTCCAGTCTGAAGAAGACAAGTGGAGCATGCTGCCACTCATCCATGCACGCACCATCCTTCCTACAGTCATAAGAAGACAAGTGGAGCATGCAGACACTCATGCATGCACACACCACCCTTCCTACAGTCTGAAGAAGACAAGTGGAGCATGCTGCCACTCATCCATGCACACATCATCCTTCCTCCAGTCTTAAGAAGACAAGTGGAGCATGCAGACACTCATGCATGCACACACCATCCTTCCTACAGTCTTACGAAGACAAGTGGAGCATGCACACTCATCCATGTACACACCATCCTTCCTCCAGTCTGAAGAAGACAAGTGGAGCATGCTGCCACTCATGCATGCACACACCATCCTTCCTCCAGTCTGAAGAAGACAAGTGGAGCATGCTGCCACTCATGCATGCACGCACCATCCTTCCTACAGTCATAAGAAGACAAGTGGAGCATGCAGACACTCATGCATGCACACACCATCCTTCCTACAGTCTTAAGAAGACAAGTGGAGCATGCAGACACTCATGCATGCACACACCATCCTTCCTACAGTCTGAAGAAGACACGTGGAGCATGCAGACACTCATGCATGCACACACCATCCTTCCTACAGTCTTAAGAAGACAAGTGGAGCATGCAGACACTCATGCATGCACACACCATCCTTCCTACAGTCTTAAGAAGAGAAGTGGAGCATGCAGACACTCATGCATGCACTCATCATCCTTCCTACAGTATGAAGAAGACAAACAGAGCATGCAGACACGCATGCATGCACACACCATCCTTCCTCCAGTCTGAAGAAGACAAGTGGAGCATGCAGACACTCATGCATGCACACACCATCCTTCCTCCAGTCTGAAGAAGACAAGTGGAGCATGCAGACACTCATGCATGCACACACCATCCTTCCTACAGTCTGAAGAAGACAAGTGGAGCATGCAGACACTCATGCATGCACACACCATCCTTCCTCCAGTCTTAAGAAGGCAAGTGGAGCATGCAGACACTCATGCATGCACACACCACCCTTCCTACAGTCTGAAGAAGACAAGTGGAGCATGCTGCCACTCATCCATGCACACATCATCCTTCCTCCAGTCTTAAGAAGACAAGTGGAGCATGCAGACACTCATGCATGCACACACCATCCTTCCTCCAGTCTGAAGAAGACAAGTGGAGCATGCTGCCACTCATCCATGCACGCACCATCCTTCCTACAGTCATAAGAAGACAAGTGGAGCATGCTGCCACTCATGCATGCACACACCATCCTTCCTCCAGTCTTAAGAAGACAAGTGGAGCATGCTGCCACTCATGCATGCACACACCACCCTTCCTACAGTCTGAAGAAGACAAGTGGAGCATGCTGCCACTCATCCATGCACACATCATCCTTCCTCCAGTCTTAAGAAGACAAGTGGAGCATGCAGACGCTCATGCATGCACACACCATCCTTCCTACAGTCATAAGAAGACAAGTGGAGCATGCTGCCACTCATGCATGCACACACCATCCTTCCTCCAGTCTTAAGAAGACAAGTGGAGCATGCTGCCACTCATGCATGCACACACCACCCTTCCTCCAGTCTGAAGAAGACAAGTGGATCATTCTGCCACTCATGCATGCACATACCATCCTTCATACAGTCTCAAGAAGACAGGTGGAGCATGCAGACACTCA
The DNA here is from genome assembly GCF_964263255.1 of Lissotriton vulgaris. Taxonomy (NCBI): domain Eukaryota; kingdom Metazoa; phylum Chordata; class Amphibia; order Caudata; family Salamandridae; genus Lissotriton; species Lissotriton vulgaris. Next base: position 105,781,234 of record NC_141685.1, on the reverse strand, counting down.
TGCATGCACACACCATCCTTCCTCCAGTCTTAAGAAGACAAGTGGAGCATGCTGCCACTCATGCATGCACACACCATCCTTCCTCCAGTCTGAAGAAGACAAGTGGAGCATGCTGCCACTCATGCATGCACACACCATCCTTCCTCCAGTCTGAAGAAGACAAGTGGAGCATGCAGACACTCATGCATGCACACACCACCCTTCCTACAGTCTGAAGAAGACAAGTGGAGCATGCAGACACTCATGCATGCACACACCATCCTTCCTCCAGTCTTAAGAAGACAAGTGGAGCATGCAGACACTCATGCATGCACACACCACCCTTCCTACAGTCTTAAGAAGACAAGTGGAGCATGCAGACACTCATGCATGCACACACCACCCTTCCTACAGTCTTAAGAAGACAAGTGGAGCATGCAGACACTCATGCATGCACACACCATCCTTCCTACAGTCTTACGAAGACAAGTGGAGCATGCAGACACTCATGCATGCACACACCACCCTTCCTACAGTCTAAAGAAGACAAGTGGAGCATGCAGACACTCATGCATGCACACACCACCCTTCCTACAGTCTTAAGAAGACAAGTGGAGCATGCAGACACTCATGCATGCACACACCATCCTTCCTCCAGTCTGAAGAAGACAAGTGGAGCATGCAGACACTCGTGCATGCACACACCATCCGTCCTCCAGTCTGAAGAAGACAAGTGGAGCATGCTGCCACTCATGCATGCACACACCATCCTTCCTCCAGTCTGAAGAAGACAAGTGGAGCATGCACACTCATGGATGCACACACCATCCTTCCTACAGTCTGAAGAAGACAAGTGGAGCATGCAGACACTCATGCATGCACACACCATCCTTCCTACAGTCATAAGAAGACAAGTGGAGCATGCAGACACTCATGCATGCACACATCATCCTTCCTCCAGTCTTAAGAAGACAAGTGGAGCATGCAGACACTCATGCATGCACACACCATCCTTCCTCCAGTCTGAAGAAGACAAGTGGAGCAGGCACACTCATGGATGCACACACCATCCTTCCTACAGTCTTAAGAAGATAAGTGGAGCATGCAGACACTCATGCATGCACACACCATCCTTCCTCCAGTCTGAAGAAGACAAGTGGAGCATGCTGCCACTCATCCATGCACGCACCATCCTTCCTACAGTCATAAGAAGACAAGTGGAGCATGCAGACACTCATGCATGCACACACCACCCTTCCTACAGTCTGAAGAAGACAAGTGGAGCATGCTGCCACTCATCCATGCACACATCATCCTTCCTCCAGTCTTAAGAAGACAAGTGGAGCATGCAGACACTCATGCATGCACACACCATCCTTCCTACAGTCTTACGAAGACAAGTGGAGCATGCACACTCATCCATGTACACACCATCCTTCCTCCAGTCTGAAGAAGACAAGTGGAGCATGCTGCCACTCATGCATGCACACACCATCCTTCCTCCAGTCTGAAGAAGACAAGTGGAGCATGCTGCCACTCATGCATGCACGCACCATCCTTCCTACAGTCATAAGAAGACAAGTGGAGCATGCAGACACTCATGCATGCACACACCATCCTTCCTACAGTCTTAAGAAGACAAGTGGAGCATGCAGACACTCATGCATGCACACACCATCCTTCCTACAGTCTGAAGAAGACACGTGGAGCATGCAGACACTCATGCATGCACACACCATCCTTCCTACAGTCTTAAGAAGACAAGTGGAGCATGCAGACACTCATGCATGCACACACCATCCTTCCTACAGTCTTAAGAAGAGAAGTGGAGCATGCAGACACTCATGCATGCACTCATCATCCTTCCTACAGTATGAAGAAGACAAACAGAGCATGCAGACACGCATGCATGCACACACCATCCTTCCTCCAGTCTGAAGAAGACAAGTGGAGCATGCAGACACTCATGCATGCACACACCATCCTTCCTCCAGTCTGAAGAAGACAAGTGGAGCATGCAGACACTCATGCATGCACACACCATCCTTCCTACAGTCTGAAGAAGACAAGTGGAGCATGCAGACACTCATGCATGCACACACCATCCTTCCTCCAGTCTTAAGAAGGCAAGGGGAGCATGCAGACACTCATGCATGCACACACCACCCTTCCTACAGTCTGAAGAAGACAAGTGGAGCATGCTGCCACTCATCCATGCACACATCATCCTTCCTCCAGTCTTAAGAAGACAAGTGGAGCATGCAGACACTCATGCATGCACACACCATCCTTCCTCCAGTCTGAAGAAGACAAGTGGAGCATGCTGCCACTCATCCATGCACGCACCATCCTTCCTACAGTCATAAGAAGACAAGTGGAGCATGCTGCCACTCATGCATGCACACACCATCCTTCCTCCAGTCTTAAGAAGACAAGTGGAGCATGCTGCCACTCATGCATGCACACACCACCCTTCCTACAGTCTGAAGAAGACAAGTGGAGCATGCTGCCACTCATCCATGCACACATCATCCTTCCTCCAGTCTTAAGAAGACAAGTGGAGCATGCAGACGCTCATGCATGCACACACCATCCTTCCTACAGTCATAAGAAGACAAGTGGAGCATGCTGCCACTCATGCATGCACACACCATCCTTCCTCCAGTCTTAAGAAGACAAGTGGAGCATGCTGCCACTCATGCATGCACACACCACCCTTCCTCCAGTCTGAAGAAGACAAGTGGATCATTCTGCCACTCATGCATGCACATACCATCCTTCATACAGTCTCAAGAAGACAGGTGGAGCATGCAGACACTCATGCATGCACACACCATCCTTCCTCCAGTCTTAAGAAGACAAGTGGAGCATGCTGCCACTCATGCATGCACACACCATCCTTCCTCCAGTCTGAAGAAGACAAGTGGAGCATGCTGCCACTCATGCATGCACACACCATCCTTCCTCCAGTCTGAAGAAGACAAGTGGAGCATGCAGACACTCATGCATGCACACACCACCCTTCCTACAGTCTGAAGAAGACAAGTGGAGCATGCAGACACTCATGCATGCACACACCATCCTTCCTCCAGTCTTAAGAAGACAAGTGGAGCATGCAGACACTCATGCATGCACACACCACCCTTCCTACAGTCTTAAGAAGACAAGTGGAGCATGCAGACACTCATGCATGCACACACCACCCTTCCTACAGTCTTAAGAAGACAAGTGGAGCATGCAGACACTCATGCATGCACACACCATCCTTCCTACAGTCTTACGAAGACAAGTGGAGCATGCAGACACTCATGCATGCACACACCACCCTTCCTACAGTCTAAAGAAGACAAGTGGAGCATGCAGACACTCATGCATGCACACACCACCCTTCCTACAGTCTTAAGAAGACAAGTGGAGCATGCAGACACTCATGCATGCACACACCATCCTTCCTCCAGTCTGAAGAAGACAAGTGGAGCATGCACACTCATGCATGTACACACCATCCTTCCTACAGTCTTAAGAAGAGAAGTGGAGCATGCTGCCACTCATGCATGCACAAACCATCCTTCCTACAGTCTTAAGAAGACAAGTGGAGCATGCAGACACTCATGCATGCACACACCATCCTTCCTACAGCCTGAAGAAGACAAGTGGAGCATGCTGCCACTCATGCATGAACACACCGTCCTTCCTACAGTCTTAAGAAGACAAGTGGAGCATGCTGCCACTCATGCATGCACACACCATCCTTCCTCCAGTCTTAAGAAGACAAGTGGAGCATGCAGACACTCATGCATGCATACACCATCCTTCCTCCAGTCTTAAGAAGACAAGTGGAGCATGCTGCCACTCATATATGCACACACCATCCTTCCTCCAGTCTGAAGAAGACAAGTGGAGCATGCTGCCACTCATCCATGCACACACCATCCTTCCTCCAGTCTTAAGAAGACAAGTGGAGCATGCTGCCATTCATGCATGCACACGCCATCCTTCCTCCAGTCTGAAGAAGACAAGTGGAGCATGCACACTCATGCATGCACACACCATCCTTCCTACAGTGTTTAGAAGACAAGTGGAGCATGCTGCCACTCATGCATGCACACACCATTCTTCCTCCAGCCTGAAGAAGACAAGTGGAGCATGCACACTCATGCATGTACACATCATCCTTCCTCCAGTCTGAAGAAGACAAGTGGAGCATGCAGACACTCATGCATGCACACACCATCCTTCCTCCAGTCTGAAGAAGACAAGTGGAGCATGCAGACACTCGTGCATGCACACATCATCCTTCCTCCAGTCTGAAGAAGACAAGTGGAGCATGCTGCCACTCATGCATGCACACACCATCCTTCCTCCAGTCTGAAGAAGACAAGTGGAGCATGCACACTCATGGATGCACACACCATCCTTCCTACAGTCTGAAGAAGACAAGTGGAGCATGCAGACACTCATGCATGCACACACCATCCTTCCTACAGTCATAAGAAGACAAGTGGAGCATGCAGACACTCATGCATGCACACATCATCCTTCCTCCAGTCTTAAGAAGACAAGTGGAGCATGCAGACACTCATGCATGCACACACCATCCTTCCTCCAGTCTGAAGAAGACAAGTGGAGCAGGCACACTCATGGATGCACACACCATCCTTCCTACAGTCTTAAGAAGATAAGTGGAGCATGCAGACACTCATGCATGCACACACCATCCTTCCTCCAGTCTGCAGAAGACAAGTGGAGCATGCTGCCACTCATCCATGCACGCACCATCCTTCCTACAGTCATAAGAAGACAAGTGGAGCATGCAGACACTCATGCATGCACACACCACCCTTCCTACAGTCTGAAGAAGACAAGTGGAGCATGCTGCCACTCATCCATGCACACATCATCCTTCCTCCAGTCTTAAGAAGACAAGTGGAGCATGCAGACACTCATGCATGCACACACCATCCTTCCTACAGTCTTACGAAGACAAGTGGAGCATGCACACTCATCCATGTACACACCATCCTTCCTCCAGTCTGAAGAAGACAAGTGGAGCATGCTGCCACTCATGCATGCACACACCATCCTTCCTCCAGTCTGAAGAAGACAAGTGGAGCATGCTGCCACTCATGCATGCACGCACCATCCTTCCTACAGTCATAAGAAGACAAGTGGAGCATGCAGACACTCATGCATGCACACACCATCCTTCCTACAGTCTTAAGAAGACAAGTGGAGCATGCAGACACTCATGCATGCACACACCATCCTTCCTACAGTCTGAAGAAGACATGTGGAGCATGCAGACACTCATGCATGCACACACCATCCTTCCTACAGTCTTAAGAAGACAAGTGGAGCATGCAGACACTCATGCATGCACACACCATCCTTCCTACAGTCTTAAGAAGAGAAGTGGAGCATGCAGACACTCATGCATGCACACATCATCCTTCCTACAGTATGAAGAAGACAACCAGAGCATGCAGACACGCATGCATGCACACACCATCCTTCCTCCAGTCTGAAGAAGACAAGTGGAGCATGCAGACACTCATGCATGCACACACCATCCTTCCTCCAGTCTGAAGAAGACAAGTGGAGCATGCAGACACTCATGCATGCACACACCATCCTTCCTACAGTCTGAAGAAGACAAGTGGAGCATGCAGACACTCATGCATGCACACACCATCCTTCCTCCAGTCTTAAGAAGGCAAGTGGAGCATGCAGACACTCATGCATGCACACACCACCCTTCCTACAGTCTGAAGAAGACAAGTGGAGCATGCTGCCACTCATCCATGCACACATCATCCTTCCTCCAGTCTTAAGAAGACAAGTGGAGCATGCAGACACTCATGCATGCACACACCATCCTTCCTCCAGTCTGAAGAAGACAAGTGGAGCATGCTGCCACTCATCCATGCACGCACCATCCTTCCTACAGTCATAAGAAGACAAGTGGAGCATGCTGCCACTCATGCATGCACACACCATCCTTCCTCCAGTCTTAAGAAGACAAGTGGAGCATGCTGCCACTCATGCATGCACACACCACCCTTCCTACAGTCTGAAGAAGACAAGTGGAGCATGCTGCCACTCATCCATGCACACATCATCCTTCCTCCAGTCTTAAGAAGACAAGTGGAGCATGCAGACGCTCATGCATGCACACACCATCCTTCCTACAGTCATAAGAAGACAAGTGGAGCATGCTGCCACTCATGCATGCACACACCATCCTTCCTCCAGTCTTAAGAAGACAAGTGGAGCATGCTGCCACTCATGCATGCACACACCACCCTTCCTCCAGTCTGAAGAAGACAAGTGGATCATTCTGCCACTCATGCATGCACATACCATCCTTCATACAGTCTCAAGAAGACAGGTGGAGCATGCAGACACTCATGCATGCACACACCATCCTTCCTCCAGTCTTAAGAAGACAAGTGGAGCATGCTGCCACTCATGCATGCACACACCATCCTTCCTCCAGTCTGAAGAAGACAAGTGGAGCATGCTGCCACTCATGCATGCACACACCATCCTTCCTCCAGTCTGAAGAAGACAAGTGGAGCATGCAGACACTCATGCATGCACACACCACCCTTCCTACAGTCTGAAGAAGACAAGTGGAGCATGCAGACACTCATGCATGCACACACCATCCTTCCTCCAGTCTTAAGAAGACAAGTGGAGCATGCAGACACTCATGCATGCACACACCACCCTTCCTACAGTCTTAAGAAGACAAGTGGAGCATGCAGACACTCATGCATGCACACACCACCCTTCCTACAGTCTTAAGAAGACAAGTGGAGCATGCAGACACTCATGCATGCACACACCATCCTTCCTACAGTCTTACGAAGACAAGTGGAGCATGCAGACACTCATGCATGCACACACCACCCTTCCTACAGTCTAAAGAAGACAAGTGGAGCATGCAGACACTCATGCATGCACACACCACCCTTCCTACAGTCTGAAGAAGACAAGTGGAGCATGCAGACACTCATGCATGCACACACCACCCTTCCTACAGTCTTAAGAAGACAAGTGGAGCATGCAGACACTCATGCATGCACACACCATCCTTCCTCCAGTCTGAAGAAGACAAGTGGAGCATGCACACTCATGCATGTACACACCATCCTTCCTACAGTCTTAAGAAGAGAAGTGGAGCATGCTGCCACTCATGCATGCACAAACCATCCTTCCTACAGTCTTAAGAAGACAAGTGGAGCATGCAGACACTCATGCATGCACACACCATCCTTCCTACAGCCTGAAGAAGACAAGTGGAGCATGCTGCCACTCATGCATGAACACACCGTCCTTCCTACAGTCTTAAGAAGACAAGTGGAGCATGCTGCCACTCATGCATGCACACACCATCCTTCCTCCAGTCTTAAGAAGACAAGTGGAGCATGCAGAAACTCATGCATGCATACACCATCCTTCCTCCAGTCTTAAGAAGACAAGTGGAGCATGCTGCCACTCATGCATGCACACACCATCCTTCCTCCAGTCTGAAGAAGACAAGTGGAGCATGCTGCCACTCATCCATGCACACACCATCCTTCCTCCAGTCTTAAGAAGACAAGTGGAGCATGCTGCCATTCATGCATGCATACGCCATCCTTCCTCCAGTCTGAAGAAGACAAGTGGAGCATGCACACTCATGCATGCACACACCATCCTTCCTACAGCGTTTAGAAGACAAGTGGAGCATGCTGCCACTCATGCATGCACACACCATTCTTCCTCCAGCCTGAAGAAGACAAGTGGAGCATGCACACTCATGCATGTACACATCATCCTTCCTCCAGTCTGAAGAAGACAAGTGGAGCATGCAGACACTCATGCATGCACACACCATCCTTACTCCAGTCTTAAGAAGACAAGTGGAGCACGCTGCCACTCATGCATGCACACACCATTCTTCCTCCAGCCTGAAGAAGACAAGTGGAGCATGCAACTCATGCATGTACACACCATCCTTCCTACAGTCTTAAGAAGAGAAGTGGAGCATGCTGCCACTCATGCATGCACGCACCATCCTTCCTCCAGTCATAAGAAGACAAGTGGAGCATGCAGACACTCATGCATGCACACACCATCCTTCCTACAGTCTTAAGAAGACAAGTGGAGCATGCTGCCACTCATGCATGTACACACCATCCTTCCTACAGTCTGAAGAAGACAAGTGGAGCATGCACACTCATGGATGCACACACCGTCCTTCCTACAGTCTGAAGAAGACAAGTGGAGCATGCACACTCATGGATGCACACACCATCCTTCCTACAGTCTGAAGAAAACAAGTGGAGCATGCAGACACTCATGCATGCACACACCATCCTTCCTACAGTCTTAAGAAGACAAATGGAGCATGCAGACACTCATGCATGCACACACCATCCTTCCTACAGCCTTAAGAAGAGAAGTGGAGCATGCAGACACTCATGCATGCACACACCATCCTTCCTACAGTCTGAAGAAGACAAGTGGAGCATGCAGACACTCATGCATGCACACACCATCCTTCCTACAGCCTTAAGAAGAGAAGTGGAGCATGCAGACACTCATGCATGCACGCACCACCCTTCCTACAGTCTGAAGAAGACAAGTGGAGCATGCACACTCATGCATGCACACACCATCCTTCCTACAGTCTTAAGAAGACAAGTGGAGCATGCTGCCACTCATGCATGCACACACCATCCTTCCTACAATCTTAGGAAGACAAGTGGAGCATGCTGCCACTCATGCATGCACACACAATCCTTCCTACAGTCTTAAGAAGACAAGTAGAGCATGCACACTAATGCATGCACACACCATGCATCCTACAGTCTTAAGAAGACAGGTGGAGCATGCTGCCACTCATGCATGCACACACCATCCTTCCTACAGTCTGAGGAAGACAAGTGGAGCATGCTGCCACTCATGCATGCACACACCATCCTTCCTACAGTCTGAAGAAGACAAGTGGAGCATGCAGACACTCATGCATGCACACACCATCCTTCCTACAGTCTTAAGAAGACAAGTGGAGCATGCAGACACTCATGCATGCACACACCATCCTTCCTCCAGTCTGAAGAAGACAAGTGGAGCATGCACACTCATGCATGCACACACCATCCTTCCTCCAGTCTTAAGAAGACAAGTGGAGCATGCTGCCACTCATCCATGCACACACCATCCTTCCTACAGTCTTAAGAAGACAAGTGAAGCATGCTGCCACTCATGCATGCACACACCATCCTTCCTACAGTCTGAAGAAGACAAGCGGAGCATGCAGACACTCATCCATAAACACACCATCCTTCCTCCAGTCTGAAGAAGACAAGTGGAGCATGCACACTCATGCATGCACACACCATCCTTCCTACAGTCTTAAGAAGACAAGTGGAGCATGCTGCCACTCATCCATGCACACACCATCCTTCCTACAGTCTTAAGAAGACAAGTGAAGCATGCTGCCACTCATGAATGCACACACCATCCTTCCTACAGTCTGAAGAAGACAAGCGGAGCATGCAGACACTCATCCATGCACACACCATCCTTCCTACAGCCTGAAGAAGACAAGTGGAGCATGCAGACACTCATTCATGCACACACCACCCTTCCTACAGTCTTAAGAAGAGAAGTGGAGCATGCAGACACTCATGCATGCACACATCATCCTTCCTACAGTATGAAGAAGACAAGTGGAGCATGCAGACACTCATGCATGCACACACCATCCTTCCTCCAGTCTGAAGAAGACAAGTGGAGCATGCAGACACTCATGCATGCACACGCCATCCTTCCTCCAGTCTGAAGAAGACAAGTGGAGCATGCAGACACTCATGCATGCACACACCATCCTTCCTACAGTCTGAAGAAGACAAGTGGAGCATGCAGACACTCATGCATGCACACACCATCCTTCCTCCAGTCTTAAGAAGGCAAGTGGAGCATGCAGACACTCATGCATGCACACACCACCCTTCCTATAGTCTGAAGAAGACAAGTGGAGCATGCTGCCACTCATCCATGCACACATCATCCTTCCTCCAGTCTTAAGAAGACAAGTGGAGCATGCAGACACTCATGCATGCACACACCATCCTTCCTCCAGTCTGAAGAAGACAAGTGGAGCATGCTGCCACTCATCCATGCACGCACCATCCTTCCTACAGTCATAAGAAGACAAGTGGAGCATGCTGCCACTCATGCATGCACACACCATCCTTCCTCCAGTCTGAAGAAGACAAGTGGAGCATGCACACTCATGCATGCACACACCATCCTTCCTCCAGTCTGAAGAAGACAAGTGGAGCATGCAGACACTCATGCTTGCACTCACCATCCTTTCTCCAGTCTTAAGAAGATAAGTGGAGCATGCTGCCACTCATGGATGCACACATCATCCTTCCTACACTCTGAAGGAGACAAGTGGAGCATGCAGACACTCATGCATGCACACACCATCCTTCCTCCAGTCTGAAGAAGACAAGTGGAGCATGCAGACACTCATGCATGCACACACCATCCTTCCTCCAGTCTTAAGAAGACAAGTGGAGCATGCTGCCACTCATGCATGCACACACCACCCTTCCTCCAGTCTGAAGAAGACAAGTGGATCATGCTGCCACTCATGCATGCACACACCATCCTCCCTACAGTCTCAAGAAGACAGGTGGAGCATGCAGACACTCATGCATGCACACACCATCCTTCCTCCAGTCCTAAGAAGACAAGTGGAGCATGCTGCCACTCATGCATGCACACACCACCCTTCCTACAGTCTTAAGAAGACAATTGGAGCATGCAGACACTCATGCATGCACACACCATCCTTCCTCCAGTCTGAAGAAGACAAGTGGAGCATGCACACTCATGCATGTACACACCATCCTTCCTACAGTCTTAAGAAGAGAAGTGGAGCATGCTGCCACTCATGCATGCACAAACCATCCTTCCTACAGTCTTAAGAAGACAAGTGGAGCATGCAGACACTCATGCATGCACACACCATCCTTCCTACAGCCTGAAGAAGACAAGTGGAGCATGCTGCCACTCATGCATGAACACACCGTCCTTCCTACAGTCTTAAGAAGACAAGTGGAGCATGCTGCCACTCATGCATGCACACACCATCCTTCCTCCAGTCTTAAGAAGACAAGTGGAGCATGCAGACACTCATGCATGCATACACCATCCTTCCTCCAGTCTTAAGAAGACAAGTGGAGCATGCTGCCACTCATGCATGCACACACCATCCTTCCTCCAGTCTGAAGAAGACAAGTGGAGCATGCTGCCACTCATCCATGCACACACCATCCTTCCTCCAGTCTTAAGAAGACAAGTGGAGCATGCTGCCATTCATGCATGCACACGCCATCCTTCCTCCAGTCTGAAGAAGACAAGTGGAGCATGCACACTCATGCATGCACACACCATCCTTCCTACAGCGTTTAGAAGACAAGTGGAGCATGCTGCCACTCATGCATGCACACACCATCCTTCCTCCAGTCTGAAGAAGACAAGTGGAGCATGCAGACACTCATGCATGCATACACCATCCTTCCTCCAGTCTTAAGAAGACAAGTGGAGCATGCTGCCACTCATGCATGCACACACCATCCTTCCTCCAGTCTGAAGAAGACAAGTGGAGCATGCTGCCACTCATCCATGCACACACCATCCTTCCTCCAGTCTTAAGAAGACAAGTGGAGCATGCACACTCATGCATGTACACACCATCCTTCCTACAGTCTTAAGAAGAGAAGTGGAGCATGCTGCCACTCATGCATGCACGCACCATCCTTCCTCCAGTCATAAGAAGACAAGTGGAGCATGCAGACACTCATGCATGCACACACCATCCTTCCTACAGTCTTAAGAAGACAAGTGGAGCATGCTGCCACTCATGCATGTACACACCATCCTTCCTACAGTCTGAAGAAGACAAGTGGAGCATGCACACTCATGGATGCACACACCGTCCTTCCTACAGTCTGAAGAAGACAAGTGGAGCATGCACACTCATGGATGCACACACCATCCTTCCTACAGTCTGAAGAAAACAAGTGGAGCATGCAGACACTCATGCATGCACACACCATCCTTCCTCCAGTCTGAAGAAGACAAGTGGAGCATGCAGACACTCATGCATGCACACACCATCCTTCCTCCAGTCTGAAGAAGACAAGTGGAGCATGCAGACACTCATGCATGCACACACCATCCTTCCTACAGTCTGAAGTAGACAAGTGGAGCATGCAGACACTCATGCATGCACACACCATCCTTCCTCCAGTCTTAAGAAGGCAAGTGGAGCATGCAGACACTCATGCATGCACACACCACCCTTCCTATAGTCTGAAGAAGACAAGTGGAGCATGCTGCCACTCATCCATGCACACATCATCCTTCCTCCAGTCTTAAGAAGACAAGTGGAGCATGCAGACACTCATGCATGCACACACCATCCTTCCTCCAGTCTGAAGAAGACAAGTGGAGCATGCTGCCACTCATCCATGCACGCACCATCCTTCCTACAGTCATAAGAAGACAAGTGGAGCATGCTGCCACTCATGCATGCACACACACCATCCTTCCTCCAGTCTGAAGAAGACAAGTGGAGCATGCACACTCATGCATGCACACACCATCCTTCCTCCAGTCTGAAGAAGACAAGTGGAGCATACAGACACTCATGCTTGCACTCACCATCCTTTCTCGAGTCTTAAGAAGATAAGTGGAGCATGCTGCCACTCATGGATGCACACACCATCCTTCCTACAGTCTGAAGAAGACAAGTGGAGCATGCAGACACTCATGCATGCACACACCATCCTTCCTCCAGTCTGAAGAAGACAAGTGGAGCATGCAGACACTCATGCATGCACACACCATCCTTCCTCCAGTCTTAAGAAGACAAGTGGAGCATGCTGCCACTCATGCATGCACACACCACCCTTCCTCCAGTCTGAAGAAGACAAGTGGATCATGCTGCCACTCATGCATGCACACACCATCCTTCCTACAGTCTCAAGAAGACAGGTGGAGCATGCAGACACTCATGCTTGCACACACCATCCTTCCTACAGTCTTAAGAAGACACGTGGAGCATGCACACTCATGCATGCACACACCATCCTTCCTCCAGTCTTAAGAAGACAAGTGGAGCATGCTGCCACTCATGCATGCACACACCACCCTTCCTACAGTCTTAAGAAGACAAGTGGAGCATGCAGACACTCATGCATGCACACACCATCCTTCCTCCAGTCTGAAGAAGACAAGTGGAGCATGCACACTCATGCATGTACACACCATCCTTCCTACAGTCTTAAGAAGAGAAGTGGAGCATGCTGCCACTCATGCATGCACAAACCATCCTTCCTACAGTCTTAAGAAGACAAGTGGAGCATGCAGACACTCATGCATGCACACACCATCCTTACTACAGCCTGAAGAAGACAAGTGGAGCATGCTGCCACTCATGCATGAACACACCGTCCATCCTACAGTCTTAAGAAGACAAGTGGAGCATGCTGCCACTCATGCATGCACACACCATCCTTCCTCCAGTCTTAAGAAGACAAGTGGAGCATGCAGACACTCATGCATGCATACACCATCCTTCCTCCAGTCTTAAGAAGACAAGTGGAGCATGCTGCCACTCATGCATGCACACACCATCCTTCCTCCAGTCTGAAGAAGACAAGTGGAGCATGCTGCCACTCATCCATGCACACACCATCCTTCCTCCAGTCTTAAGAAGACAAGTGGAGCATGCTGCCATTCATGCATGCACACGCCATCCTTCCTCCAGTCTGAAGAAGACAAGTGGAGCATGCACACTCATGCATGCACACACCATCCTTCCTACAGCGTTTAGAAGACAAGTGGAGCATGCTGCCACTCATGCATGCACACACCATCCTTCCTCCAGTCTGAAGAAGACAAGTGGAGCATGCAGACACTTATGCATGCACACACCATCCTTCCTCCAGTCTTAAGAAGACAAGTGGAGCACGCTGCCACTCATGCATGCACACACCATTCTTCCTCCAGCCTGAAGAAGACAAGTGGAGCATGCACACTCATGCATGTACACACCATCCTTCCTACAGTCTTAAGAAGAGAAGTGGAGCATGCTGCCACTCATGCATGCACGCACCATCCTTCCTCCAGTCATAAGAAGACAAGTGGAGCATGCAGACACTCATGCATGCACACACCATCCTTCCTACAGTCTTAAGAAGACAAGTGGAGCATGCTGCCACTCATGCATGTACACACCATCCTTCCTACAGTCTGAAGAAGACAAGTGGAGCATGCACACTCATGGATGCACACACCGTCCTTCCTACAGTCTGAAGAAGACAAGTGGAGCATGCACACTCATGGATGCACACACCATCCTTCCTACAGTCTGAAGAAAACAAGTGGAGCATGCAGACACTCATGCATGCACACACCATCCTTCCTCCAGTCTGAAGAAGACAAGTGGAGCATGCAGACACTCATGCATGCACACACCATCCTTCCTCCAGTCTGAAGAAGACAAGTGGAGCATGCAGACACTCATGCATGCACACACCATCCTTCCTACAGTCTGAAGTAGACAAGTGGAGCATGCAGACACTCATGCATGCACACACCATCCTTCCTCCAGTCTTAAGAAGGCAAGTGGAGCATGCAGACACTCATGCATGCACACACCACCCTTCCTATAGTCTGAAGAAGACAAGTGGAGCATGCTGCCACTCATCCATGCACACATCATCCTTCCTCCAGTCTTAAGAAGACAAGTGGAGCATGCAGACACTCATGCATGCACACACCATCCTTCCTCCAGTCTGAAGAAGACAAGTGGAGCATGCTGCCACTCATCCATGCACGCACCATCCTTCCTACAGTCATAAGAAGACAAGTGGAGCATGCTGCCACTCATGCATGCACACACACCATCCTTCCTCCAGTCTGAAGAAGACAAGTGGAGCATGCACACTCATGCATGCACACACCATCCTTCCTCCAGTCTGAAGAAGACAAGTGGAGCATGCAGACACTCATGCTTGCACTCACCATCCTTTCTCGAGTCTTAAGAAGAGAAGTGGAGCATGCTGCCACTCATGGATGCACACACCATCCTTCCTACAGTCTGAAGAAGACAAGTGGAGCATGCAGACACTCATGCATGCACACACCATCCTTCCTCCAGTCTGAAGAAGACAAGTGGAGCATGCAGACACTCATGCATGCACACACCATCCTTCCTCCAGTCTTAAGAAGACAAGTGGAGCATGCTGCCACTCATGCATGCACACACCACCCTTCCTCCAGTCTGAAGAAGACAAGTGGATCATGCTGCCACTCATGCATGCACACACCATCCTTCCTACAGTCTCAAGAAGACAGGTGGAGCATGCAGACACTCATGCTTGCACACACCATCCTTCCTACAGTCTTAAGAAGACACGTGGAGCATGCACACTCATGCATGCACACACCATCCTTCCTCCAGTCTTAAGAAGACAAGTGGAGCATGCTGCCACTCATGCATGCACACACCACCCTTCCTACAGTCTTAAGAAGACAAGTGGAGCATGCAGACACTCATGCATGCACACACCATCCTTCCTCCAGTCTGAAGAAGACAAGTGGAGCATGCACACTCATGCATGTACACACCATCCTTCCTACAGTCTTAAGAAGAGAAGTGGAGCATGCTGCCACTCATGCATGCACAAACCATCCTTCCTACAGTCTTAAGAAGACAAGTGGAGCATGCAGACACTCATGCATGCACACACCATCCTTACTACAGCCTGAAGAAGACAAGTGGAGCATGCTGCCACTCATGCATGAACACACCGTCCATCCTACAGTCTTAAGAAGACAAGTGGAGCATGCTGCCACTCATGCATGCACACACCATCCTTCCTCCAGTCTTAAGAAGACAAGTGGAGCATGCAGACACTCATGCATGCATACACCATCCTTCCTCCAGTCTTAAGAAGACAAGTGGAGCATGCTGCCACTCATGCATGCACACACCATCCTTCCTCCAGTCTGAAGAAGAAAAGTGGAGCATGCTGCCACTCATCCATGCACACACCATCCTTCCTCCAGTCTTAAGAAGACAAGTGGAGCATGCTGCCATTCATGCATGCACACGCCATCCTTCCTCCAGTCTGAAGAAGACAAGTGGAGCATGCACACTCATGCATGCACACACCATCCTTCCTACAGCGTTTAGAAGACAAGTGGAGCATGCTGCCACTCATGCATGCACACACCATCCTTCCTCCAGTCTGAAGAAGACAAGTGGAGCATGCAGACACTTATGCATGCACACACCATCCTTCCTCCAGTCTTAAGAAGACAAGTGGAGCACGCTGCCACTCATGCATGCACACACCATTCTTCCTCCAGCCTGAAGAAGACAAGTGGAGCATGCACACTCATGCATGTACACACCATCCTTCCTACAGTCTTAAGAAGAGAAGTGGAGCATGCTGCCACTCATGCATGCACGCACCATCCTTCCTCCAGTCATAAGAAGACAAGTGGAGCATGCAGACACTCATGCATGCACACACCATCCTTCCTACAGTCTTAAGAAGACAAGTGGAGCATGCTGCCACTCATGCATGTACACACCATCCTTCCTACAGTCTGAAGAAGACAAGTGGAGCATGCACACTCATGGATGCACACACCGTCCTTCCTACAGTCTGAAGAAGACAAGTGGAGCATGCACACTCATGGATGCACACACCATCCTTCCTACAGTCTGAAGAAAACAAGTGGAGCATGCAGACACTCATGCAGGCACACACCATCCTTCCTACAGTCTTAAGAAGACAAATGGAGCATGCAGACACTCATGCATGCACACACCATCCTTCCTACAGCCTTAAGAAGAGAAGTGGAGCATGCAGACACTCATGCATGCACACACCATCCTTCCTACAGTCTGAAGAAGACAAGTGGAGCATGCAGACACTCATGCATGCACACACCATCCTTCCTACAGCCTTAAGAAGAGAAGTGGAGCATGCAGACACTCATGCATGCACGCACCACCCTTCCTACAGTCTGAAGAAGACAAGTGGAGCATGCACACTCATGCATGCACACACCATCCTTCCTACAGTCTTAAGAAGACAAGTGGAGCATGCTGCCACTCATGCATGCACACACCATCCTTCCTACAATCTTAAGAAGACAAGTGGAGCATGCTGCCACTCATGCATGCACACACCATCCTTCCTACAGTCTTAAGAAGACAAGTAGAGCATGCACACTAATGCATGCACACACCATGCATCCTACAGTCTTAAGAAGACAGGTGGAGCATGCTGCCACTCATGCATGCACACACCATCCTTCCTACAGTCTGAGGAAGACAAGTGGAGCATGCTGCCACTCATGCATGCACACACCATCCTTCCTACAGTCTGAAGAAGACAAGTGGAGCATGCAGACACTCATGCATGCACACACCATCCTTCCTACAGTCTTAAGAAGACAAGTGGAGCATGCAGACACTCATGCATGCACACACCATCCTTCCTCCAGTCTGAAGAAGACAAGTGGAGCATGCACACTCATGCATGCACACACCATCCTTCCTCCAGTCTTAAGAAGACAAGTGGAGTATGCTGCCACTCATCCATGCACACACCATCCTTCCTACAGTCTTAAGAAGACAAGTGAAGCATGCTGCCACTCATGCATGCACACACCATCCTTCCTACAGTCTGAAGAAGACAAGCGGAGCATGCAGACACTCATCCATAAACACACCATCCTTCCTCCAGTCTGAAGAAGACAAGTGGAGCATGCACACTCATGCATGCACACACCATCCTTCCTCCAGTCTTAAGAAGACAAGTGGAGCATGCTGCCACTCATCCATGCACACACCATCCTTTCTACAGTCTTAAGAAGACAAGTGAAGCATGCTGCCACTCATGCATGCACACACCATCCTTCCTACAGTCTGAAGAAGACAAGCGGAGCATGCAGACACTCATCCATGCACACACCATCCTTCCTACAGCCTGAAGAAGACAAGTGGAGCATGCAGACACTCATTCATGCACACGCCACCCTTCCTACAGTCTTAAGAAGAGAAGTGGAGCATGCAGACACTCATGCATGCACACATCATCCTTCCTACAGTATGAAGAAGACAAGTGGAGCATGCAGACACTCATGCATGCACACACCATCCTTCCTCCAGTCGGAAGAAGACAAGTGGAGCAGGCAGACACTCATGCATGCACACACCATCCTTCCTCCAGTCTGAAGAAGACAAGTGGAGCATGCAGACACTCATGCATGCACACACCATCCTTCCTCCAGTCTGAAGAAGACAAGTGGAGCATGCAGACACTCATGCATGCACACACCATCCTTCCTCCAGTCTGAAGAAGACAAGTGGAGCATGCAGACACTCATGCATGCACACACCATCCTTCCTACAGTCTGAAGAAGACAGGTGGAGCATGCAGACACTCATGCATGCACACACCATCCTTCCTCCAGTCTTAAGAAGGCAAGTGGAGCATGCAGACACTCATGCATGCACACACCACCCTTCCTATAGTCTGAAGAAGACAAGTGGAGCATGCTGCCACTCATCCATGCACACATCATCCTTCCTCCAGTCTTAAGAAGACAAGTGGAGCATGCAGACACTCATGCATGCACACACCATCCTTCCTCCAGTCTGAAGAAGACAAGTGGAGCATGCACACTCATCCATGCACACACCACCCTCCCTACAGTCTTAAGAAGACAAGTGGAGCATGCACACTCATGCATGCACACACCATCCTTCCTACAGTCTGAAGAAGACAAGTGGAGCATGCAGACACTCATGCATGCACACACCATCCTTCCTCCAGTCTGAAGAAGACAAGTGGAGCATGCAGACACTCATGCATGCACACACCATCCTTCCTCCAGTCTGAAGAAGACAAGTGGAGCATGCAGACACTCATGCATGCACACACCATCCTTCCTACAGTCTGAAGAAGACAGGTGGAGCATGCAGACACTCATGCATGCAGACACCATCCTTCCTACAGTCTTAAGAAGACAAGTGTAGCATGCAGACACTCATGCATGCACACACCATCCTTCCTACAGTCTGAAGAAGACGAGTGGAGCATGCAGACACTCATGCATGCACACACCATCCTTCATACAGTCTTAAGAAGACAAGTGGAGCATGCAGACACTCATGCATGCACACACCATCCTTCCTCCAGTCTGAAGAAGACAAGTGGAGCATGCTGCCACTCATCCATGCACACACCATCCTTCCTACAGTCTGAAGAAGACAAGTGGAGCATGCTGCCACTCATCCATGCACACACCATCCTTCCTACAGTCTGAAGAAGACAAGTGGAGCATGCAGACACTCATGCATGCACACACCATCCTTCCTACAGTCTTAAGAAGACAAGTGGAGCATGCAGACACTCATGCATGCACACACCATCCTTCCTCCAGTCTGAAGAAGACAAGTGGAGCATGCTGCCACTCATCCATGCACACACCATCCTTCCTACAGTCTGAAGAAGACAAGTGGATCATGCTGCCACTCATCCATGCACACACCATCCTTCATACAGTCTTAAGAAGACAACTGGAGCATGCTGCCACTCATCCATGCACACACCATCCTTCCTACAGTCTTAGGAAGACAAGTGGAGCATGCAGACACTCATGCATGCACACACCACCCTTCCTACAGTCTTGAGAAGACAAGTGGAGCATGCAGACACTCATGCATGCACACACCATCCTTCATACAGCCTAAGAAGACAAGTGGAGCATGCAGACACTCATGCATGCACACACCACCCTTCCTCCAGTCTTAAGAAGACAAGTGGAGCATGCAGACACTCATGCATGCACACACCATCCTTCCTACAGTCTGAAGAAGACGAGTGGAGCATGCAGACACTCATGCATGCACACACCATCATTCCTACAGTCTTAAGAAGACAAGTGGAGCATGCTGCCACTCATGCATGCACACACCATCCTTCCTACAGTCTGAAGAAGACGAGTGGAGCATGCAGACACTCATGCATGCACACACCATGCTTCCTCCAGTCTTAAGAAGATAAGTGGAGCACACAGACACACATACTTGGACATGTGTACTTAATAAACGTGTATTGATGGACGGGGCAGCAGACTTTGTTCCAGTACCGTGGTAAAAAGCAGTGCAAAGTGCTTTAATTTTCTCTTTAGGCTGTAAATACCCTTCGTAGTTTACTCAAAAGCAGTGCAGTTTGCATACCTTTCTCACTGTAGTTAGACGCAGTGCAGTTCCCACAGTTCTGTGCAGTAAAAAGCACTGCAGGTTGCACAGATTTCTTGCAGTGCAGCACCCAGCAGTGCAGTGTGCACAGATGTCTTGCAGTGCAGTGTGCACAGATTTCTTGCAGTGCAGCACCCAGCAGTGCAGTGTGCACAGATGTCTTGAAGTGCAGCACCCAGCACCGCAGTGTGCCCAGATTTACTGCAGTGCAGCACCCAGCAGTGCAGTGTGCCCAGATGTCCTGCAGTGCAGCACCCATCAGTGCATTGTGCACAGATTTCTTGCAGTGCAGCACCCAGCAGTGCAGTGTGCATAGATGTCTTGCAGTGCAGCACCCAGCACTGCATTGTGCCCAGATGTCCTGCAGTGCAGCACCCTGCAGTGCAGTGTGCCCAGATTTCCTGCAGTGCAGCACCCAGCAGTGCAGTGTGCACAGATGTCTTGCAGTGCAGCACCCAGCAGTGCGGTGTGCACAGATTTCCTGCAGTGCAGCACCCAGCAGTGCGGTGTGTACAGATTTCCTGCAGCGCAGCACCCAGCAGTGCGGTGTGTACAGATTTCCTGCAGCGCAGCACCCAGCAGTGCAGTGTGCCCAGATTTCCTGCAGAGCAGCACCCAGCAGTGCAGTGTGCCCAGATTTCCTGCAGTGCAGAACCCAGCAGTGCAGTGTGCACAGATTTCTTGCAGTGCAGTGTGCACAGATGTTTTGCAGTGCAGCACCCAGCACTGCAGTGTGTCCAGATTTCCTGCAGTGCAGCACCCAGCAGTGCAGTGTGCAGATTTCCTGCAGTGCAGTGTGCACAGATGTCTTGCAGTGCAGCACCCAGCAGTGCGGTGTGCACAGATTTCCTGCAGTGCAGCACCCAGCAGTGCAGTGTGCACATATTTCTTGCAGTGCAGCACCCAGCAGTGCACTGTGCACAGATTTCTTGCAGTGCAGCACCCAGCAGTGCAGTGCGCACAGATTTCTTGCAGTGCAGCACCCAGCAGTGCGGTGTGCACAGATTTCCTGCAGTGCAGCACCCAGCAGTGCGGTGTGCACAGATTTCCTGCACTGCAGCACCCAGCAGTGCGGTGTGCACAGATTTCCTGCACTGCAGCACCCAGCAGTGCGGTGTGCACAGATTTCTTGCAGTGCAGCACTCAGCAGTGTGGTGTGCACAGATTTCCTGCAGTGCAGCACCCAGCAGTGCAGTGTGCACAGATTTCAGTAAAAACCATTGCAGTTCACACAAATTCATCGTCCTCGTCTGCATAAAAAAACACTGCACTGATTACCGGTGCCTATAGAATCCCTTTTAAATCTCTCTGTATTGGGCACTGGGCCGATTATAAGGTATGTAAATCGATCAATCAATCAGGGTTTTTTGAGAGTGCAGTACTCACCCGTGAGGGTTTCGAGCTGCGCGAGGAGGGTTGCAAGCAAGTTGGTTGGTCATTGGCGCCAAGGGCAGTGCCCTAACGGTGGAGCTGCGCGGGGGGAGAGCAGTGACTCCGACCAGAAAGTCAGAGGTCCAGAGTATTTGTGCAAAAAGTCCTCTAGTGCCGCGCTGGTGGTCTGCTGTGGTGTGCAGAAGCTAGTCTTCAGACTCTCCTGGGGTGGGGGAGGGCATTCGTGGTGCATGGGGTGCATCTCTGGGACAGTTTGCCTGTCCGCGGACCTTGGACAGTTTAGGAGGTTGCTATAAACCTGCTTGCTTACTCTGTAAGTGTTGGCAGGAGGAATGACCTTCAGCACCCTGTGCCTTTTTCAGGCAATAGAGCTTTAGAAATGAATTATAATAATAATAATGATTAGTGTAGTAAATGCCAGTGAAGTGTGCACTGATTTTTCAGAGTGTAGTAAAAATCCCTGGAGGGTGCACGGACTTCTCGTAGGATAGTGAACAGAAATGCAGTTCACACAGTTATTCTCAAAGTGTTGTAAACTGCCGTACAGTGTGCAAGGATTCCTCACAGTGCAGTAATATGCAGAATAGTGTGCATAGACTCCTCATAGTGCAGTAAGATGCAATGCACAGATGCCGACTTCTCACAGTGCAGTAAGATGAAGGGCAGTGTGCACATACTCCTCACGAGTGCAGTAAGATGCAGTGCACAGATCCCGTCTTTAACACAAATGATGCCCAACGCACCCCCAGGGCGGAAGGAAAGCCCCCCAGGGCCCCCCAGATAGAAGAGCCCAGCTCAGCCCCAGGGGTCCCTGGATAGAAGAGCCCAGCTCAGCCCCAGGGGCCCCCGGATAGAAGAGCCCAGCTCAGCCCCAGGGGCCCCCGGATAGAAGAGCCCAGCTCAGCCCCCAGGTTTCCCGGATAGAAGAGCCCAGCTCAGCCCCAGGGGCCCCCGGATAGAAGACCCCAGCTCAGCCCCAGGGCCCCCGGACAGAAGAGCCCAGCTCAGCCCCAGGGCCCCCGGACAGAAGAGCCCAGCTCAGCCCAAAGGCCCCCGGATAGAAGAGCCCAGCTCAGCCCCAGGGGCCCCCGGATAGAAGAGCCCAGCTCAGCCCCCAGGTTTCCCGGATAGAAGAGCCCAGCTCAGCCCCAGGGCCCCGGGATAGAAGAGTCCAGCTCAGCCCGGTCCTGCCAAGTATCACGCATCAGGCGTTAGACTAACACATTTCAGTGTGGTGGTCTGCATCATCACACTGAAATGCATTGTCGCTCATAATAGCGCCTCCTGAGTTGTCACGCAGGAGCCCTAGTAATCATACACCACTGAGCAGTATTGAAACTGTTACCATTTAACATGAATGATGTACCCGAAGATTTGCCGCCGGCAGCGCAATTTGTTACATTGATGCTTCCGTGACTCAAAGTCAGGAGGTTAGGAAAAGTATTGTTGTAGCACACACCTCCTGCTGCCGCCAGTGGCTGGAGTGAAAGTTTCAGCATGCTGGCACCACGGTTAATTTAAATTAATTAATCACGCACTGGAGGGAGCCGACCCACCGCGCCAGCAGTTGAGTGACCTGTCCGCCCGTGGCAGGGCGTAGCGCAGGAGTTGAGTGACCTGTCCGCCCGTGGCAGGGCGTAGTGCAGGAGTTGAGTGACCTGTCCGCCCGTGGCAGGGCGCGCCAGCAGTTGAGTGACCTGTTCGCTCGTGGCAGGGCGTAGCGCAGGAGTTGAGTGACCAGCCCGCCCGTGGCAGGGCGTAGCGCAGGAGTTGAGTGACCTGTTCGCCCATAGCAGGGCGTAGGGCAGGAGTTGAGTGACCTGTCCGCCCGTGGCAGGGCGTAGCGCAGGAGTTGAGTGACCTGTCCGCCCGTGGAAGGGCGTAGCACAGGAGTTGAGTGTCCTGTACGCCCGTGGCAGGTCGTAGCGCAGGAGTTGAGTGACCTGTCCGCCTGTGGCAGGCCGTAGCGCAGGAGTTGAGTGACCTGTCCGCCTGTGGCAGGGCCTAGCGCAGGAGTTGAGTGACCTGTCCGCCCGTGGCAGGGCCTAGCGCAGGAGTTGAGTGACCTGTCCGCCCGTGGCAAGGGGTAGCGCAGGAGTTGAGTGACCTGTCTGCCCGTGGCAGGGCGTAGCGCAGGAGCTGAGTGACCTGTCCGCCCGTGGCAGGGCGTAGCGCAGGAGTTGAGTGACCTGTCCGCCCGTGGCAGGGCACGCCAGCAGCTGAGTGACCTGTCCGCCCGTAGCAGGGCGTAGCGCAGGAGTTGAGTGACCTGTCCGCCCGTGGCAGGGCGTAGCACAAGAGTTGAGTGACCTGTCCGCCCGTGGCAGGGCGTAGCGCAAGAGTTGAGTGACCTGTCCGCCCGTGGCAGGGCGTAGAGCAGGAGTTGAGTGACCTGTCCGCCCGTGGCAGGGCCTAGCGCAGGAGTTGAGTGACCTGTCCGCCCGTGGCAGGGCCTAGCGCAGGAGTTGAGTGACCTGTCCGCCCATGGCAGGGCCTAGCGCAGGAGTTGAGTGACCTGTCCGCCCGTGGCAGGGCCTAGCGCAGGAGTTGAGTGACCTGTCCGCCCATGGCAGGGCCTAGCGCAGGAGTTGAGTGACCTGTCTGCCCGTGGCAGGGCCTAGCGCAGGAGTTGAGTGACCTGTCCGCCTGTGGCTGGGCCTAGCGCAGGAGTTGAGTGACCTGCCCGCCCGTGGCAGGGCCTAGCGCAGGAGTTGAGTGACCTGTCCGCCCGTGGCAGGGTGTAGCGCAGGAGTTGAATGACCTGTCCGGGCGTGTTGGACAGGCCACATGACGGGCCGCTCTCCCCCGGCTCGACCAGGCCCGAGCCAGTCCCGCAAGCACCACACACCACCATTGCACGTCCTACGTCCCCTCAGGGACACCTGCCCTCGAGCATGATAACCTCGTGGGTCCGATCCACTGCCGACCCATGCGCCCAGCCGGGGCCGCCATCTTGGACACTTCGCCACGAGGCAGCCTGGCCCCCGATCGACCTCAACCCTGGGCCTAGCCCGGCCTCAGACATTCCGGCACCACCCTCCACCCAGGAGGTGAGCGAGCTACTTGGCCAGTCAATGGGAGGAAGAGGTGTCGATGGTTCTCCCCCGGCCAGTGCCGCTCGCCCATCGCCTCCCCGGGCGCTGGCTCCACCCCCCTGCTGGGTGTCTGGACTCCCTCATCCCGGACCTCCCGACCTCCAAGTGCGAGGGTCCGGACATCAAAGCACGCCAGCCCTATAACTGGGGCAGCTCCAGAGCAGGAAGGAGTTGTATCTTGGAGTCGAGAGACGAAAGAAGAACTCATCCTGGACGGACTACTGGCGCTGCCGTAGCTCTGTCCTGTGCACCATCATCCTGCCTGTTGGCGCTGCCACAGCCGTCGTAACCTTTATCCTTCATCGTCGTCCGGATCTGCTGGCGAGGCCGCGGACCGTTGTAACCGTCATCTGCATCGGGACCTGCTTGGCTTCTCCACGGCCCGTCGACCATCCTTCATCCATCTCGGGACCTGCTTGGCTCCTCCACGGCCCGATCAGCAAACCCGCCGAGCTCGAGGATTGAGAGCTATTGAACTCATTGGTAACTAAGACTGTCCCGCTACCCTTTTCCTCAACCAGAGATCAGAACCGAGGGGACCCCTGAGTCCAGACCTCCTTGTATCATATTGACGTAACCTAAGAATTGCATATAAAGTCTCGTTAACCTTCAATCTTGTGTGGTGTCCGTCTGTGGGGGGGAAGTTACTTATCTGTACAGTCGTTGGAGACGGCTCTCCCTGGAGACCTCTCCCCGTAACCTCGGCCGACCCTCCCGGTCCGTCTAACATTGGTGGCCAGCGGCGCGATCCGAATCACCGCATAACGTACAGAGAGTAGCTCACCCCACAACGAACAACAATGTCGACTAAAGAGAGCGGAGCAACTGAGAAGTTCCAAATGGAAAAACTAGAGGAATACAGCCATCGTGAACTAAAGCAGTTCTGCATCGAACTAGGTATCGCTACCACCGGACTAAGCACCAAGGACGATTTTAAGCATGCCCTAGAATCTTGGGCAGAAACCGGGGATGTCGAAACCCCTGAGCAAAGCACCGCGAAAAAGACCAACACGGCCCCTGAAGAGCAAAGAACGGGTCTCTCGCAAGACGAGATCCAAGAAAGAGAAAAAGCCCGACTACACGAACTCGAAATGGCCCGACTCAAGATGGACGTAGAACTCAAATTGGCCGAGCAAAAAATAAACTTAGAGCACCTTCGCCTCCGAGAAGAAAGAGAGGAGAAACAGAGGCAAAGGGAGCTCGAGGAAAAAAGACTAACGTACGAGCACGAGCGGAACCTAGCCGAGATCAACCTGCGCAAACAGAATAAAGAATTAGGGGTGCCCGACAGACCGTCCACCCCAGGGACCACGGACAAAAAAGTGCACATCCCCAAGGATGTGGTCCGAGAATATTTTCGAGAAGACGACATCCAGCAATGGTTTAAGGCATATGAAATCGCGATGACTGCGCACCGGATCGATAGAGCCGACTGGGGAGCCGGCCTATGGGGCAAATTCCTCAATGAGGGCCGCGATACTCTGTTACAGCTCCCAGACCACCAGATGACCTCCTACGACCATATGAAAGCGGCCCTCCTCACTCGCTATGGCCTCACGCCCGAGATGTACCGTCAGAGGTTCCGAGACTGCACACGCATTCCAGGTACAACTTGGGTGGACTATGTAACGTACTTTAGCCGAGCCTTCGAAGGCTGGATCAGAGGGAACAACGTCACGACCTACGAGCAGTTGTTCAATCTGATGGTATGGGAGCATCTGTCCAACAATTGCTTCATTGAACTACGCCAACACCTCCTCGACAGCAAGCTAACCGATCCCCGGCAGCTCGCAGCTGAAGCTGACCGGTGGGAGATCACCCGAGTGGGCCGGAATGGGTCCTACGAGCAGAACAGGAACAACAATGGTCACTACCGACCCAGAGGAGGAGGAGGGGGCCAAGGACGAGGAAGAGACAATACTCCGGCCGCCCCCGCTACCAGCACCACCCCCCCGGCCAACCGGGGCAGCACCCCGGCGCGACCGGGATACAGAGCCAATGTTACATGTCACCGATGCCAACGAGTCGGCCACTATGCAAACGACCCAAGCTGCCCGCAGTATCAGAGTCCAAGACCCCGCCAGGTGGCCGCCGCGGCACTAGGGGAAGAACAGATCTCCGAGGAACAAGAAACAGGCGAGCAAGAGTATCAAGAGTGGGAGCCAGCCGCCATGACTCTCGCGTGCTTAGGGGGAAGAGACATGGTCCCGCGGGTCCCCCTACCCGCTAACACCCAGAAGTACAGCCAATGGGTGAGCATCAATGGACAGCGGGCCGAAGCCCTTCGAGACACCGGGGCTAGTGTGACAGCCGTCCGCTGCCACCTGGTGACCCCAGAACAATATCTACCGAACATTCTCTGCCCTGTGCGATCAGCCGACAACTCGGAGAGTCTGTGTCGGATGGCCTGCGTCCCCTTTGAGTGGGGAGGGGTCTCCGGCATGTTGAAAGTAACGGTCCGAGACGACGCCCCCGTGGACTGCCTCCTCGGAAATGACCTGGAAAGCTCCCCGTGGGCAGCCGTGGAGCGAAAAGAACACTTGGGGATGTTGGGCGTCCCAGACTGGGCGTGTGTCACCACCCGGTCCATGGCCGCCCGTGCCAACCATCACCCGGAAGAACCAGAATGGCCGGCGCCTCCGCCTCCGGTCGCCCCCGCCGAGACCCCCGACCAGGACATCCCCCTCGAACCTGCTCAACCTTCCGACCTTGCTAATCTTGACCAGTGGGCTCAAGAAGGGGGACCCACACAAGAACAATTTCGTCAGGAGCAGAAGACCTGTCCCTCCCTTGAGGGACTCCGACAACAAGCGCTCGCCCAAAGCGCAGGGGATACCTCCGGAACTCATTGGGTCTACTGGGACAATGACCTATTGTACAGCGAGCAACGAATCGCCGAGCTGGGGGCCAACCGAGTACTAGTGGTGCCCCTCCGCTTCAGAGACTTCCTGCTAAATCTGGCCCACGATGTCCCCCTGGCAGGGCACCTGGGACAAGATAAAACCTACAGCCGCCTAGTGACCCACTTCTTCTGGCCAAAAATGAGAAACGATGTGCACCAGCATTGCCGATCTTGCCCCACGTGCCAAGCTAGTGGGAAGAGCGGCCGCAAGTTAAAGGCCCCCCTGCAACCCTTTCCCGTAGTCACGACCCCATTTGAGAGGGTCGGAATAGACATTGTGGGACCCCTAGACCCGCGTACAAGACAAGGCCATCGTTTCATCCTAGTACTAGTGGACCACGCCACCCGCTACCCTGAGGCTATTCCTCTCCGGACCGTGACAGCCCCAGTGGTCGGCAGG
Organism: Lissotriton vulgaris; assembly: GCF_964263255.1. NCBI lineage: Eukaryota > Metazoa > Chordata > Amphibia > Caudata > Salamandridae > Lissotriton > Lissotriton vulgaris. The sequence continues at coordinate 105,753,104 of NC_141685.1, read as the reverse complement.
GCCCTGATGGGGATCTTCTCCCGTGTGGGGTTCCCCCGAGAAGTCGTCAGTGACAGAGGCACGAACTTTATTTCCAAATATATGAAGTCCCTCTGGCAACAGTGTGGGGTCACCTACCGCTTCACGACCCCCTATCACCCCCAAGGAAACGGACTTGTTGAGCGGTTCAATCGCACACTAAAAGGGATGATCGGGGGATTGGAAGAACCCCTCCGTCGCCAGTGGGACGTGCTGCTGCCGTGCCTCCTCTTCGCCTACCGGGAGGTCCCACAGAAGTCCCTAGGCTTCAGCCCATTCGAGCTGCTCTATGGGCACCCAGTACGGGGACCACTCAGCCTGATCAAAGAAGGCTGGGAGATGCCTCCGGCCAAGAGTCCTCCAGATGTCTTCCGGTACCTCCTCACCCTCCGCAACCAGTCTCAGCGGTTCAGAGACCTAGCAAAAGCCAACCTAGAGGCCAGTCAAGAGGACATGAAGAAATGGTATGACCAGAACGCCTCATCTATTGAATTCGAGCCGGGGCAACAGGTCTGGGTAATGTCCCCCGCAGAACCGTGCGCTCTCCAAGACAAATGGACGGGACCCTTCAAGGTAATCGAGCGCAAGGGTCCTGCCACCTATCTGATCGATATGGAGTCCGCCCGGAATCCGCTCCGAGTCCTCCACACCAACAGACTGAAACCCCACTTTGCACGAACAGAACTCAGCCTCTTGATGGCCACAGACAACGGGGTTGAGGACGACTCCGAGCCTCTCCCTGACCTCTTGCGGACCCAGGAGCAAGACGGCTCCGTGGATGGGGTCCGACTCTCGGAGACCCTCACCCAGGAACAACGCCAAGAGTGCCAAGCCCTCCTATCACGATTTGCCAGCCTGTTCTCCCTCACCCCAGGTGTCACTTCCTGGTGTGTGCACGATGTGGACACCGGAGACAGCCCTCCTATCCGCCACCGGGCCTACCGCGTACCTGATCGGGTACGGGCCTGCATCCAGGCGGAAGTAGCCAAGATGCTCACGCTCGGGGTCATCGAGCCCTCCGACAGTCCATGGGCCAGCCCGGTCGTACTGGTCCCCAAAGCAGCCGCCCCCGGAACCACACCCGAACTCCGGTTCTGTGTCGACTACCGGGGCCTGAATGAAGTCACCAGAACGGACGCACACCCCATCCCCCGGGCAGATGAACTGGTCGACCGAATGGGCGCTGCCCGCTACCTCAGCATCTTCGACCTAACGGCGGGCTATTGGCAGATCGGCCTCACACCCCGAGCACAAGAACGTTCTGCCTTCTCCACCCCCGATGGCCACTATCATTTCACGGTCATGCCCTTCGGCATGAAAAATGCCCCAGCGACTTTCCAACGGCTCGTCAATCAGGTCCTGGCGGGGCTCGAAGAGTTCAGCGCCGCCTACCTGGACGACATCGCTGTGTACAGCCACCATTGGACCGAGCACCTCCACCACCTCCAAGCAGTGTTGCAAGCCCTTCAGCGAGCTGGCCTCACGATCAAGGCCAGCAAATGTCAAATTGGACAAGGGTCGGTGACCTACCTCGGACACCAGGTGGGAAGCGGTCTAGTGGCCCCTCTACAACTGAAAATTGCCGCCATCCAGAACTGGCAACCCCCTATCACTCAAACTGAAATACGAGCCTTCCTGGGCCTCACGGGCTACTACCGAAGGTTCGTGAAAGACTATGGTACCATCGTGGGGCCTCTCACCGAACTCACGTCAAAAAATCAGCCCAAGAAGGTGAACTGGACCCCAGAGTGTCAAGCGGCATTCGAACAGCTAAAAGGCCGCCATGTGTTCCGCTCCTGTGCTCCAGGCCCCAGACTACAGCCGAGAGTTCGTCGTCCAGACGGACGCCTCCGACCAGGGCATTGGGGCGGTCCTGTCCCAGGTGAACACCGAAGGCCTTGATCAACCGGTGGCCTTCATCAGCCGGAGACTCCTGCCACGGGAACAACGCTGGAGCACCATAGAGAGGGAAGCCTTCGCTGTGGTATGGGCCCTCAAGAAGCTCCGACCCTACCTTTTTGGCACCCACTTTCGGGTGCAGACTGACCACCGACCCCTGCAGTGGTTGATGCATATGCGGGGGGAAAACCCAAAGCTGCTACGCTGGTCCATCTCCTTGCAAGGTATGGACTTTACCGTTGAACACCGGCCTGGGTCCGACCACGCCAACGCGGATGGCCTGTCCCGGTTTTTCCGCCTCGACGAAGAGAGTCCCCAAGAGGATGGGTAACTCTCCCCGCCTTCAGCTGGGGGGGACGCATGTTGGACAGGCCACATGACGGGCCGCTCTCCCCCGGCTCGACCAGGCCCGAGCCAGTCCCGCAAGCACCACACACCACCATTGCACGTCCTACGTCCCCTCAGGGACACCTGCCCTCGAGCATGATAACCTCGTGGGTCCGATCCACTGCCGACCCATGCGCCCAGCCGGGGCCGCCATCTTGGACACTTCGCCACGAGGCAGCCTGGCCCCCGATCGACCTCAACCCTGGGCCTAGCCCGGCCTCAGACATTCCGGCACCACCCTCCACCCAGGAGGTGAGCGAGCTACTTGGCCAGTCAATGGGAGGAAGAGGTGTCGATGGTTCTCCCCCGGCCAGTGCCGCTCGCCCATCGCCTCCCCGGGCGCTGGCTCCACCCCCCTGCTGGGTGTCTGGACTCCCTCATCCCGGACCTCCCGACCTCCAAGTGCGAGGGTCCGGACATCAAAGCACGCCAGCCCTATAACTGGGGCAGCTCCAGAGCAGGAAGGAGTTGTATCTTGGAGTCGAGAGACGAAAGAAGAACTCATCCTGGACGGACTACTGGCGCTGCCGTAGCTCTGTCCTGTGCACCATCATCCTGCCTGTTGGCGCTGCCACAGCCGTCGTAACCTTTATCCTTCATCGTCGTCCGGATCTGCTGGCGAGGCCGCGGACCGTTGTAACCGTCATCTGCATCGGGACCTGCTTGGCTTCTCCACGGCCCGTCGACCATCCTTCATCCATCTCGGGACCTGCTTGGCTCCTCCACGGCCCGATCAGCAAACCCGCCGAGCTCGAGGATTGAGAGCTATTGAACTCATTGGTAACTAAGACTGTCCCGCTACCCTTTTCCTCAACCAGAGATCAGAACCGAGGGGACCCCTGAGTCCAGACCTCCTTGTATCATATTGACGTAACCTAAGAATTGCATATAAAGTCTCGTTAACCTTCAATCTTGTGTGGTGTCCGTCTGTGGGGGGGAAGTTACTTATCTGTACAGTCGTTGGAGACGGCTCTCCCTGGAGACCTCTCCCCGTAACCTCGGCCGACCCTCCCGGTCCGTCTAACAGGGCGGAGCACAGGAGTTGAGTGACCTGTCCGCCCGAGGCAGAGCGTAGCGCAGGAGTTGAGTGACCTGTCTGCCCGTGGCAGGGGGTAGCGGAGGAGTTGAGTGACCTGTCCGCCCATGGCAGGGCCTAGCGCAGGAGTTGAGTGACCTGTCCGCCCGTGGCAGGGCCTAGCGCAGGAGTTGAGTGACCTGTCCGCCCGTGGCAGGGCCTAGCGCAGGAGTTGAGTGACATGTCTGCCCGTGGCAGGGTGTAGCGCAGGAGTTGAGTGACCTGTCCGGGCGTAGCACAGGAGTTGAGTGACCTGTCCGCCCGTGGCAGGGCGTAGCGCAGGAGTTGAGTGACCTGTCCGCCCGTGGCAGGGCGTAGCGCAGGAGTTAAGTGACCTGTACGCCCGTGGCAGGGTGTAGCGCAGGAGTTGAGTGACCTGTCCGCCCGTAGCGCAGGAGTTGAGTGACCTGTCTGCCCGTGGCAGGGCGTAGCGCAGGAGTGAGTGACCTATCCGCCCGTGGCAGGGCGTAGCGCAGGAGTTGAGTGACCTGTCTGCCCGTGGCAGGGTGTAGCGCAGGAGTTGAGTGACCGGTCCGCCCGTGGCAGGGTGTAGCGCAGGAGTTGAGTGACCTGTCCGCCCATGGCAGGGCGTAGCACAGGAGTTGAGTGACCTGTCCACCCGTGGCAGGGCGTAGCGCAGGAGTCAAGTGACCTGTCTGCCCGTGGCAGGGTGTAGCGCAGGAGTTGAGTGACCGGTCCGCCCGTGGCAGGGCGTAGTGCAGGAGTTGAGTGACCTGTCCGCCCGTAGCAGGGTGTAGCGCAGGAGTTGAGTGACCTGTCCGCCCATGGCAGGGCACGCCAGCAGCTGAGTGACCTGTCCGCCCGTGGCAGCGCGTAGCGCAGGAGTTGAGTGACCTGTCCGCCCGTGGCAGGGCGTAGCGCAGGAGTTGAGTGACCTGTACGCCCGTGGCAGGTCGTAGCGCAGGAGTTGAGTGACCTGTCCGCCCGTGGCAGGGCGTAGCGCAGGAGTTGAGTGACCTGTCCGCCCGTGGCAGGGCGTAGCGCAGGAGTGAGTGACCTATCCGCCCGTGGCAGGGCGTAGCGCAGGAGTTGTTCAGCACATAGGAGCACACAGTCTCTCCACGCAGCTGCTGAACCTCCGAGGGTGGAGTCGTTGAAGCCACGGCGAGGGCAAAGTGAGTGTAGCCTGGAGAGTGAACTCTCTTTACTCTGCTTCATTATAAATATGCTTTCACTGTTATAAAGCGCTTGCCGCAACCTGCCTTCCTACTTCAACCGATCTGGGTTTTTATGATCCCTGCCTTCCTCCTTCACCCCCCTGTGTTGATCCCCATGTCCGTGCACCTCGCGCTTAAGTATTGTGCTTAACAGCCGACACAGGCCATCTCAAGGCTCCTTGCTAAGCCACGGTGCAGTGGTCAGCGGATACCGGCGCTCGTACAATGGTGTTCCCCATGCCTGGCCTCTGCTCTTCCCCGCATTTGCGGTTATTAATGGCAGGAACGACCCAGCGACCAGCCTTGAGAGCCGCACACTGAACCAAGACATCTGGGGACTGAGTCCTTGCATCTTGGAAATGCTGGGCTCAGCCACAGGTAGAGTGGGGACAGGGGGAGCAGGGTTTGGGGAGAGCAGGGTGTGAGTCCTTGCATCTTGGAAATGCTGGGCTCAGCTACAGGTAGAGTGGGGACAGGGGGAGCAGGCTTTGGGGGAGAGCAGGGTGTGAGTCCTTGCATCTTGGAAATGGTGGGCTCAGCTACAGGTAGAGTGGGGACAGGGAGAGCAGGGTTTGGGGGAGAGCAGGGTGTGAGTCCTTGCATCTTGGAAATGCTAGGCTCAGATACAGGTAGAGTGGGGACCGGGGGAGCAGGGTTTGGGGGAGAGCAGGGTGTGAGTCCTTGCATCTTGGAAATGCTGGGCTAAGCTACAGGTAGAGTGCGGACAGGGGGAGCAGGGTTTGGGGGAGAGCAGGGTGTGAGTCCTTGCATCTTGGAAATGCTGGGCTCAGCTACAGGTAGAGTGGGGACAGGGGGAGCAGGGTTTGGGGGAGAGCAGGGTGTGAGTCCTTGCATCTTGGAAATGGTGGGCTCAGCTACAGGTAGAGTGGGGACAGGGGAGCAGGGTTTGGGGGAGAGCAGGGTGTGAGTCCTTGCATCTTGGAAATGCTGGGCTCAGCCACAGGTAGAGTGGGGACAGGGGGAGCAGGGTTTGGGGGAGAGTAGGGTGTGAGTCCTTGCATCTTGGAAATGCTGGGTTTGGCTACAGGTAGAGTGGGGACAGGGGGAGCAGGGTTTGGGGGAGAGCAGGGTGTGAGTCCATGCATCTTGAAAATGCTGGGGTCAACTACAGGTAGAGTGGGGACAGGGGGAGCAGGGTTTGGGGGAGAGCAGGGTGTGAGTCCTTGCATCTTGGAAATGCTGGGCTCGGCTACAGGTAGAGTGGGGACAGGGGAGCAGGGTTTGGGGGAGAGCAGGGTGTGAGTCATTGCATCTTGGAAATGGTGGGCTCAGCTACAGGTAGAGTGGGGACAGGGAGAGCAGGGTTTGGGGGAGAGCAGGGTGTGAGTCCATGCATCTTGAAAATGCTGGGCTCAGCTACTGGTAGAGTGGGGACAGGGAGAGCAGGGTTAGGGGGAGAGCAGGGTGTGTCTTGGAAATGGTGGGCTCAACTACAGGTAGAGTGGGGACAGGGAGAGCAGGGTTTGGGGGAGAGCAGGGTTTGGGGGAGAGCAGGGTGTGAGTCCTTGCATCTTGAAAATGCTGGGCTCAGCTACAGGTAGAGTGGGGACAGGGGAGCAGGGTTTGGGGGAGAGCAGGGTGTGAGTCCATGCATCTTGAAAATGCTGGGCTCAACTACAGGTAGAGTGGGGACAGGGAGAGCAGGGTTTGGGGGAGAGCAGGGTGTGGGAGAACAGCGGCCAGGGGTGATGCTGTTAGGTGTGGGTCAGGTGTGCGGGTTGAGAGGGAAGACTTGGCTGTGTAATTTAAGCGATGAGCCGTCCAACACGTCTTGTAATAACAATTACAGCGCCTGTTGCGGTGCCTCAGCATTAGGCTTGCCTAATTAATCCCCGGAGGTGCTGCTGTCGAGTTAGCGTGTTTGGTACTGACTTTTGGGTGTTGATTCTATGTTATAAGATACGTTGCTGAGACCCAAGCACATCTGTGCTGCTGGCGGCATTGCGTGCGGGCCTAGGAAAGTATCCACTTTGGGGTAATGATTTATTTCGTTTTGGCCCGAGAGAGTAGTCATAGTTTTTATAAATAACTACACTTCCTGGCTGCCGACTCAGCTGTGACCCACCAATGTCACTAGTATGCATGACTAAGCCTTGCTTAGTCATGCATACTAGTGACATGCAAATAGAAGTGATGCAACATGTTTTGGAGCCATTCCCATAGAACAGGAAGAATCACAGTTGTGCAGCGTGCATTGATAATCTGTAGCATGGAAGCGGATCCATGTTGCTCTTTCTCACCCAGGCTCCCTCTTGCTGTCGTTCGTTTGAATGCTCCTCCCGATCCCACAGTATTCCTCTCCCTTGAGTGCTGCTCCCCCCTCCGCCCCCACCTTAGTCCTATGTATTTATATTACTGCTTTTTAATTTTATACTTCAAATAAAAAATTCGGGGAAAGCGCTTTAAAAACATAGCGATTTACCGATTCCTCTCGTAACAAAATGTCAAAAAGAGGCTCTTGAGTCAATTTGGAAACATGGTCATGCACAAGGCCCTTGCATGATGGCTCATATATAAGATCACATCATGTGATCAAGACTGTGGAGACAGTCGAAACGCGTCATGGCGGTATGCTGAGCAGAATTATGCACAAATAAAGGCACCTTTGTTCTGGCACCAGATTGGGTTCTACTCATCGTCATCTTTTCCGGTTGAAACGATAACTGGAGGCGCTGCTAGCGTCTGGCGAGGCTTTGTTCATATATAAGATCACGTATGCTCTATCACGCCTTTATTCCCTCTTTGTGCTGGTGCTGTAAAGAGTACAGCATGATGGATTGGTAGAGCCAATAAGCCTCATAGACAAGACCTATTGCATGTGATAGATTCCCTGAGGGTATCCAGTGGGTGCCCAGTGGGCAAAGGCTGGCTGAGGGAGGAATCAAGTTGTTTTTCTTCTGCCCAACCTGCAACACTACTGAGGGCTGAGATGGGAATTTTGTTGGGGCCTTGCATCCTGTTTGGGCCGGGTCCCACGTGGGACAGAGAGGCCCTGGAGTCCACACTGTGATGGTCTGCAACTGCGCACCATTAATAGCCAGGGAGGAGTCAGGGGCCTAGTCGGCAAAGCCTGGCTATGGCAATCTGTTGGTAATTGGCTTTTCTGTTGATCTGTCTGGCAACACATCAATCATTCCAACCAGGCTCTAGCAGCCCAGCTTCAATGTTTTCCTGCCCAACCTTGGTGTATGTCTACCGTATGTGCACAGAACTTTAATACATAACTGCTTCTGAAAAACGTGTTTAATATCATGGTTACTCATTCGTTTAACACTATGATCTGGTGGTTACAAGGGCACACACATTTTTCAATTTCTGGTGCTTTGCAGTAGGTTTAAACCCTTGCAAGGGTTTCTTGTTGGTCAAATGGGTGAAATTTCTAATATTATGTTTCCCTATATGTTTAATTTCTTGATTTTTGCTCGCGAGCAAGTGTCACTCTTAGTCCTTGAAATGTCACCCACAATTACACTAAAATTATGAAAATGTCACACAAAGCAAACCTGCAGAGAATCCCTCCAGGATTATTCAGTCTATTTCTACAAACACAGCAGAAGGTGTGGCTCAACGGTTAGAGCGGCAGACCCTGATGCAGAGGTCTAGCCCGGGACCAGGGTTCAATTCCCCGCCTCGGCGGGTCTTGGGCTCAAAAAATTCCACGGACCTGATAATTCTCGCCTCGGTGCCTATTCCAATCATGGAGTCCCACTCTGCAACTCTGGGCAATAGTTTGCTTAATCTCCACCTTGAGGGTGCCCAGGAGTGGACACCTCACAGGGAAAGCCAGGATGAGTTCCGCAGCGGTATTCATACAAGCGCCTTGAGACCCTTGCGGGTGAGTAGTGCGCTATAGTGAGCTCCAGATACTACTGGTTCCCCTCAGGTGAATTCTCAGGGCCTTTATAACTTCAAGGTGTGCCATCTCAATGTGAGATCAATGGTTAAGCACTATCTGGACATCTATAATCTACTAACGGAGGAGACTCCTGACATTCTTTTTATGTCAGAGACATGGTTACACGAGGAAGATTTGGCGGCAGTTAATTTGGCACTCCCTTCTGAGTACTCGATATTCGCTCTCAACCGTAACTCTAGAGGTGGTGGCATTGCGGCTGCTGTTAAATCTTGCTACCCATGTTTATGGAAGGCTATGGACATAGTTGGTTGCGAAAGCGCCCATTTCTGTGTCTCTGTTAGCCACCATTTCACCTTCTCTGGCCTGCTTATCTACCGGCCTCCGGGTCCGGACGCTGCCTTTAGGGCAGCTCTTCCTGATGCAGTCAGCTCACTGGCTTTAAGAGCTGCCAATTTTAGTATTGTGGGTGATTTAAATCTCCACTTTGATTACCCCCGCTCCCCTGTGACTAGTAGTACTCTCGCCGATTTGGAGGCTCTCCAGCTATTCCAACTAGTTAATCACCCCACCCATGTTGGTGGTCATATTCGGACCCGATTTTTACAAACCTAACTATGGCTAAGGTGTTGCCCCCGAGGCCTATGGCCTGGACTGATCACCATTTAATAGAGCTGCACCTTACGCTTAATGATTCCCCCCTTAGAGCCCCTATTCCCGCCACTCTCAGACGTCCTTGGAAAAAACTGAAATTGGCCGATTTTCATCACCTTCTTAGTCTTTATCCTCTGGGCCCCTTTACTGATGTGGAGTCTGGCTACAATCTCTTTTGTAATTGGCTGATTAAAGCCCTAGACAGGTTGATTCCTATTGCTGAAAGTAAGCATCGGCGCGCCGAATCCAGCCCCTTGTACGATGACCCGCTTCGGCTCCTAAAAAAATCTTGTAAACAAGCTGAAAGAGCCTGGCATAAGTCATATCAGCCTGAAAGGAAAACTCAGTACCTTTCTATGATTAAGAAGTACCATAGAGCGATCTGTAAGGCACGTGCTGCCTACTTCTCTTTTGAATTTAGTACCAGCACTAACCCGACTAAACTAATATTCAAGGTGCTTAAGGATCTCACAGCCAGTAGAGCCCCAGTTGCTGAGATCTGCTCCTCCTCCCATTGTGAGGATTTGGCCGCTTTTTTTGTTGAAAAGGTGGAGGCCATTTACCGCTCCTTTCCCGATTTTACCGTGTCATTGGAGAACCAGGAATCTGCTTCGAAAGCAACCATGTCCTTGACTTATCTCCCAGAGCTTTCGATGGAGGAATTTAACAAACTTGTAGTGAAAGTTAAATCAGGTTCTTCAATGGATCCTCTACGACCTGCCCAATTCAGAGAATCTGCTCCTTTCTGCCTCCCTCCTTTACGTGACCTTATTAATCTATCTTTGTCTTCAGGCTCTGTCCCGGGTGCCTGGAAACAGGCTCAGGTGATTCCCATCTTAAAAAACCTGCCCTGGACCCACTGAAATTGGAGAATTATCGTCCCATCTCCCTTCTCCCGTGGGTAGCTAAACTGACCGAGGCCCATGTCAATACCATCTTATCTAATCATCTCCACTCTGCCAATATATTAGATCCTTCGCAGAATGGGTTTCGGCCTGGCCACAGTACCGAGACTGCGTTACTCTCAATGGTTGAACATCTACGAACATTGGTAGATTCTGGTCATACTGCGGCACTGGTCCTTCTTGATCTCAGTGCCGCGTTCAACACGGTCTCCCACGCTATTTTATTACAGCGTTTGGTTGACGCAGGTGTCGACAACGTGGCACTTGAATGGTTTCGATCTTTTCTATTCGGTCGTACCTTCAAGGTTGCCACTCCACCTTTTGAATCTAAACCTTATCCTATTGCCCAGGGAGTTCCGCAGGGCTCGGCTCTTAGCTCCACATTATTCAACCTCTATGTGCAGCCGCTGGCTGCTGTCGCCAAGCTTTGGAACCTGACTATGGTATCCTACGCTGACGACACGCAGCTGGCGGTTGCAATAAGTGGGGCCTCCGACCTTGAGGCAGCTAAGTTCCGTGAGGGATTTATCCCAGTGGCCTGCTGGATGACAGATAACTACCTTCAATTGAACGCCAAAAAAACCGAGGTGCTCATCGTTGGAAAGCAGAGTCATCTCTGGGGTGACAATTGGTGGCCATCAGGGCTCGGTCCGATTCCCTTCCCTGCTACCGAGGTTACAAAATCTAGGGGTCTGGCTTAATTCTAAACTTAGTTTTGTCACTCATACTAAAAAAGTTGCCGCTACGTGTTTCGGGACTCTTCGCAAGCTCAGATCCATTTTTAAATTCTTTGATGCTCCTACCAGACAGCTTATAGCCACGATTTTGTCTAGGTTGGATTACGCGAGCTCTCTTTTGCTTGGAGCTAATCAGGCTGAAATTTCTAGACTTCAACGCGTTCAGAACGCTGCCGCCAGGGCTCTGGTAGGCTTACCAAGATTCTGTTCAGCCAAAAAAACTATTCATAAGCTCCATTGGCTTCCTGTTGCTCAGAGAATTAAGTTTAAGTCTCTTTTCCTCTCGTTTAAAATCCTGAAACACTCTTCTCCTCCGATTCTGGAGCATCTCATCTCTCCATATGCGCCTACGCGGTCTCTGAGGTCCTCAGGATTACACCTGACTTCAGTCCCGCGCTTCAAGAGGTCTAGGCCCGGCGGCCGCTCCTTTAGAGTGCTTGCTGCTAGGCTATGGAACTCTCATATCCGTGCGATTTACGGACTCTTGGCTTTCAGGAAGGCTATTAAAACTTTCCTCTTTCCTTTGGATTCCTAGTGTTGTTGTGTTTTTGTACCTGGTATTGCTTTGGTCCGGTTTTCTGTCCTGTTAGCACCAGGACGCCCCTTTGCTGGGGCATCTGTGCGCTCTACAAATCCGGATAACATAACATAACATAACATATACAAGTATCAATTTACATTTACAAGGTGCAGACAATCTCCTACCTGAGCAGAGACCTGCACAGATATGTCCAGGTTCTCTCCTCTCCCTGGGGCTGGGCAGATCTGGTGTCTTGGAGGGGAGTCTGTGAGGGTCGAAAGATGAAGGTAACTGCTCACCAGACACGGCTCCTTCCTCCTCTGCAGCATGCTGAACACACCAGGAGAGGCCGGGAGTGATGTCAGCACCGCTGCTGGTGTTGTCTCTGCCGCCGCTGACCCGGATGAGCAGGCCTTCTCCCTTTCATCCAATGTGCAGCTCAGTGGGTTTCATCAGCAGGCGAGGAGCACCCTCTAGTGGCCACTGACGGAACCGCCGCCTCCAGCAGTGAATACATTTCACACAAACAAGCATTTATACCTGTAAAGACCTGGGACTTCGATGTAAGGCCTTGCAGCAGTATGAGCCACCTGAGGCCTACCAAGCCACTACTCACATCAATCACAGACCTGTCCAAAGTCAGGCATGGCGGGGCCTCGGAGACAGACAGGGTTGAGAGCGGGAACCCTGGGGAACCGAACCACGACCGACCAGAAGCGCCCGCAAGTCCAGAGCCCACTCTACCCCATGACGGAGAACTCGTATAGCGCTTATGCCGTGATGCTGCTCTCATCGATCATCTTCGCCGTGGGCCTCATCGGCAACCTGACCTTCATATCCATCGTGTGGCATAACTAGTCTGGGTGCACTGCTGACCAGACGGTCACGGACCGGGAAGAGACAGCAGTCTGAACTCGTCTAGTCCAAGTAAGTGTTACTTAAGTTACATCAGCCCAACGGGCAAAGTGCTGCGCGTCAAGCAGAGCCGTGAATGACTTAGAACTGTACAGTCAGTTTATTATTGTACTTTTGTATGAGTACAGCTGTGGAGCGGCACAAGTCTGATCATAAACAGAAAAAATTATTTCACAAACAATAGCATCTGGAGGCAGTTACGTGATTGCTGTTTAAACGCTGCCGCCCGGCCCTCTGCATCCAGCACGCTCCCTTCTCACTTACTCTACTTAGACACTTACACACAGTCACACAGCAGAAGTGCTTCTGACTCCCCTCCCCCCTTGGCCTCCCACTCGTAAATAATAATCGCATGAACTAACTTTGCCCGTCTGTGATTTAAAGCGTCAGGAAATCCCTTAGCCCACATGACCTATGTGCAAAAACCCCCTACTTAGCATATACTTCATGTCAATGTCATTTTTGGTAAAGCCTCATGGTAGCCACAATTTCGTACCTTGACAATTGACGGGCAATTAATTATTACGCAGTTTGCAGAGGAAATAAGAGTCCGTGTTTTAGAATAGCGCGGTTGAAATGAAGCATCACTCTTTCCTGCACCAATAATAACACTCTCTGTGCAGCTGAGATTGAGAATTGTATAATTGTATGGAGCGCACATTTGCAAAAGTGATTCAGACTAACTGGCCCGTCTATATTTCTTGACGCACTGGCCTCTAAAACTTCTTTTTTGTCTGCTGCACAGTGTTGATCCACGCGTGAGGTCTTGTCAAGCTAAGCAAGTGTCTCTCAGCCCCATCAAACTTCCTTCTCATGTGTCTTCTTTGCCGCAATTAGTTTAAAAATGTAGTTATATTACAAAGAGGTTGTAGGTTAGTGACCTTTCATTACAGTAGTTTCCCATTATTTTCAAAATATGTTTAGAGCTTCTCGTTGCTCAAAATATAGAACTTTCTGATATGTATTTCTTCCAATGCGCTTTATTCGATGACTTCTCGTGCTCCGGTGCAGGGGCAGTGTCTGTCCTCCGCGCATGCGCCGCTGTTAAAACTAGGCCAGAGAGCTCTATCTGTCCGCTGCGCATGCGCAGTTGTTCATCCAACAGACCCCCTCCCCCCAGTAACCCTCGCTCGGGTGCTGCGCAGTGGGAATATAGTGTCAGTCCTTCACGCAGGCGCAGTTGTTAATCAATAGGCAATCTTCAGCTGTGTCTGTCCCCAGCGCACGCGCAGTTAATGCAAAGCCTCTAACCCGCGCTGATAGGTTGTTTGGCACAGGCGCCATTGACAGGTCACTGGGTGTCCAGGTGGTTCTGGGACAAGGTGTCTGTCCCCAGCGCATGCGCAGTTAATGCAAAGCCTCTAGCCCGCGCTGATAGGTTGTTTGGCACAGGAGCCATTGACAGGTCACTGGGTGTCCAGGTGGGTCTAGGACAAGGTGTCTTAGTTTCTAGTTCCTCAGGGGCCCCATGGCGGGTGTTTGAAGAGTGGATACTGATAAACGGAACTTCAAAGCCCCTGGCTTCTTGTTCGAGGTATAGTGGAGTGCATTCTGTCTTCTCATTTTTTCTGCTCAATGTCACAAAATGTTTACAATAGGAACTGATTCTAGTGTTATTTCTAACAGCTCGATGTTTCCACAAAGCAAATGGTGCAAGCACATTAGTTGTGAAGTGTTCACAGCTCTGGGGCCTATTTCCTTTAAGTGCTTAACTCTACAAGATGCTTACACTGCAGAGTTATCAACATTATTTAGATTCTAATGGGAGAACTGTGAAAAGTAGTACATTCTACCTGGTCTTTTCTCACTGGTGCATTGCCCCAACCCAGAGAAAGATGTGTGTTCACGCCCTTGGATTTGTAAGCGCTGGACATGTGTATTGACGGCCATTTGCACATTTGAGTCTAAATGACCAACCTGTGGCCTGCTGAGTTATGTGCCACCCTCTTTGTTTTATCAAAAATATATGTATTGCTTTAGCACGAAAATGCAAAAGGTGCACATGGAAAAGAGTTTGTTTTAAAAAGGTCGATATTGCTCATGGTAAATTGAAACTAGCATTTGCAATGCAATAGGTCTCGTGTTTACCAGAGTTTTGTAAATGCGACACCTATTGCATTGCAAATGCCGGTTTGTAAATGCGCCCATGCAGCGCATTAACTTTAATGTTGTCCGGGCCCCTTTTCTTAGACGAGCCGTGTCTAAAGAAAGGGGTGGGTTGCCATTAAAGTGAAAGAGCAGTATGGGACGCTTTTATAAAACAATCATTTGCAATGCATTGAGCTATTGACATTACAAATAACAATGCCTTTTATTTTTTATTCGTTTTTAAAATATAAATAAAAGGCATTATCATTTACAATACAAACAGCTTAAACTCGTGTAACTGTGAGACCTATTGCATTACAAATGCTTGTACATAGATTGGTAAACAGAAACAGGCTGCCTTTTACTCAATGCAAACATGGAATGGGAGACAGATGTATTGATACAAAAACAGTCAGACACGTCAACACAACTCCCATTTAACGTCACAGCTACACCTGCCAACATTTGAAATAGCGGTATTTCATTTCTTTCTTTTACCAATCAAGTGGCATAACGTATGCAAAATGAAGCCGCATCTACTGTAGTTAAATTAAGTAAGCCATCCCTTTCCTCGGGGCAGGAAAACAATGCAGCAGAAGAGAAGTGCGCACATGCTGCTGCTGTTAACCTGCTGCTCGCGGGTGTCTCCGCTCCAGATACAAGCTTCCTAGAACCGGTTTCTGGCATTTCAGCCGTCTTCAGCCAGGCTTGCTGGAATCCAGTGGCAAAGTGAGCAAGGGACTCACATCCGAGCATACCCTGCCAACTTATGGCGAACAAAGCGGTACAAAAGGGGGTGGTGATGGACCGCTTTGTTCAGCTGAAATGCAAGAAACCGGTCCTAGGAAGCTTGTTTCCGGTCCAGGGAAGGCATGGCTTGGCAGTTCGGGCTGTACTGTTCCCATGAGGCACAGGGTCAGACTGATTTGCATATGGCCATGTCTGAACTGGGGTGGCAGAGTGGGCTAAAGAACGGTGATGGATTAAACCCAGATCTGTTGACTGGGTGTGAGTGTTTGATTGGTTCAGATGCTCCGTCCATCACCACCCCCTTTTGTACCCATTTGAAACCAGGCATTTTCCCCTTTATTACGCCACTCCCTTCATGGTGACATCACTCTTTCCGCATGTGCTTCCGGGGCGAGCAATATTCCTCGCCCCGGCCAGCACATGCGCAGGAGGTCTCTGACCTGCTGTGCCCTCGTCATCGTCCATCCCTTGACAAAAAAAAACAAAACAGTCAGAGTCAGACTGACTGAATTTAATTTGCGACACACAGGGCAGTGAGCAGTTCATTGATTTGACGCTGCTGCATTGCATGCGTGTGGTACGTGTCTCTCTTGTCTTCCTCCCCGTCCCGACTCCCGAGGCTAGTGAGGCAACGCCCCATTCGCCCCTATGCACCAACCGCCACTGCTTATACCACGTGCAATTCATCCTCTCCAAAGCCAAGCCTCAAGAATTCCTGGGTGTGAAGGGCGTCTGATTCTGATTGGGTGCTTGATAGTTTTCCAGAAACTCATGTTCTTGATTGTTCATGTTTGGCAGTAGTTAATTAAACATGCCAAGGGGTTTTATCTCTTCAGTTGACAGAAGCTACAATAAAAGTTTCTTTGTCATTGCAAAAAAATATGAACAGCCAATGAGCCTCTGTCTGTCAAAGAATGGAAGGGCTGGGGAACTGTCATTCATCTCACTGCTAAGCAGAGCCATGTCAAGCTTCACCCTTTTTCAGGCCTCTGATTTTAACCAACATCGCTTAGAACACTGGGACTTTAGAGCCCATCCTTTTAATGAGGAAAACAAAACTCCAAGTCCCATAAGCAATAGTGGTGTAAGGTGTCACGCATGACCTAGGACAACATCGGATTCAGCACATCCAGTTCCATTTTTTAAGTATTTGACACAATATTGAATTTATAATCTTTGTTAGGTCTCGGCTAGAAGCGAGCGAAGCTCGCTCTCGCCAGAGACCTTATTGGTAGCGGCTCAGCTTCCCAGGAGGACAGCACTGGCCGCGCGCGGCGATTAGTTAAGGCCACACGCACGAGAACGCGCTCGCGGCCAGGTGCTGTCCTCCTCGAAAGCTGCCTCCCTTCCCCGTGCAGGGCGGGCCGCCGCGCTGCCTGCGGCGACCCGGAAGCATTGACGGCCAAACCGGAAGTAGGTGCTGTCCTGCAGAGCACCGCTTTTCAACTCTCTGCTCCTCATTGCCGGAGACGGCTTTTCTTCCGTAGCAGCGTGTTTAACTAAAAGAAAATCTTCCCCTTTTGCCCTACCAGCCCAAATCATAAGTGCTCCTCTGGCAACTTTTTTTTGATTGAAGGAACAACTCTTCATGCGACTAAGGACCCCCACCTCTGTGTACATGAAGAACACTGACTTTCCTTCAGCACCCCAACAGTACCACTTCCTGTACAGCACGGAATGTACCTCATTAACACAACTGTTAGCCCTGACTGTCCCGGTGTCCCAGTGAAGCACTGACACTGCAGTAAAGGAACGGTCAGTCAAACTCCAAGATACCCTGTCTGTGCCCAAGAATCACCATGAGCATTCTACACTCTACACCAGCCTAGCGCCTTCGATAGACAGACTCCACGGAACGCACAATCCACCCACTCCAACTGCAGGACCTACACTCCACGTCCACCAGTGTGCTCGATTGCTCGGAGAGCCCAGCCTAGCCCAAAACTTTGTCCAGCAGTATAGCAAACTTCGGCGTTGCAGAAGCAAAAATGGAACAGACTAAAGCAATCAAGCACCCTGAAAGCCACACACAGTGAAAATGATATGTGTAGAAAGGAGACAACGATAGCAAAGGTAACTTGCTACGACAGTTTTGCTGCTTATTCTGAAGCCCAGAGACAATACCAGATTTGTTTCTTTGCCTAGTAATATAGACTATTTTTGTCATTTTCTATTATGTAATAAACAGTTCACAATTCGAGGAAAATATGCGTAAATTAACTATACGTTTTGAACAGATACAATTCCTCAACATTGTTGGATATAATAATTAAAACAATAAACGTATGATGTATTTATTGAACTTATTCACAATTAGAAACAGGATTTTCTTTAAGAGAACACCACACATAACAATTCCAAGATGGCCGCGACTCGACCGTCTATGGAGTAGAGACAGCGCCAGGCTTTTCGCTGTCAAATTTGGGGGTACTATTTAATTCAAAACACAATGCACGTTCCATAAATTATTATAGACTATTACAATCAAATAGAAAACATTTAATGAACCACTGCAGATATAGTGACTTCTATTAGAACTGAATGTGTGAGTGAGTAGTGAGTGCAGAGTAGTGAGTGCAGAGTAGTGAGTGCAGATTGCAGAGTAGTGAGTGCAGAGTAGTGAGTGCAGAGTAGTGAGTGCAGAGTAGTGAGTGCAGAGTAGTGAGTAGTGAGTGCAGAGTAGTGAGTGCAGAGTAGTGAGTAGTGAGTGCAGAGTAGTGAGTAGTGAGTGCAGAGTAGTGAGTAGTGAGTGCAGAGTAGTGAGTAGCGAGTGCAGAGTAGTGAGTAGTGAGTGCAGAGTAGTGAGTAGTGAGTGCAGAGTAGTGAGTAGTGAGTGCAGAGTAGTGAGTGCAGAGTAGTGAGTGCAAAGTAGTGAGTAGTAAGTGCAGAGTAGTGAGTGCAGAGTGTGAGTGCAGAGTAGTGAGTAGTGAGTAGTGAGTGCAGAGTAGTGAGTAGTGAGTGCAGAGTAGTGAGTGCAGAGTAGTGAGTGCAGAGTAGTGAGTAGTAAGTGCAGAGTAGTGAGTAGTGAGTGCAGAGTAGTGAGTGCAGAGTAGTGAGTGCAGCGTGTGAGTGCAGAGTAGTGAGTAGTGAGTGCAGAGTAGTGAGTAGTGAGTGCAGAGTAGTGAGTAGTGAGTGCAGAGTAGTGAGTAGTGAGTGCAGAGTAGTGAGTGCAGAGTAGTGAGTAGTGAGTGCAGAGTAGTGAGTAGTGAGTGCAGAGTAGTGAGTAGTGAGTGCAGAGTAGTGAGTGCAGAGTAGTGAGTGCAGAGTAGAGAGTGCAGAGTAGTGAGTGCAGAGTGCAGAGTAGTGAGTACAGAGTAGTGAGTGCAGAGTAGTGAGTGCAGAGTAGTGAGTGCAGAGTAGTGAGTGCGTAGAGTGGTGAGTGCGTAGAGTAGTGAGTGCGTAGAGTAGTGAGTGCGTAGAGTAGTGAGTAGTGAGTGCGGAATGCAGAGTAGTGAGTGCAGAGTGAGTGTGCAGAGCAGTGAGTGCAGGTGCATAGTGGTGTGTGCTGTTGTGTGCAGAGTGGTGTGTGCTGTTGAGTGCAGAGTGGTGTGTGCTGTTGAGTGCAGAGTGGTGTGTGCTGTTGAGTGCAGAGTGCTGTGTATTGGCAATGTAAATGACAATGCCATTTATTTATTATTTAAAGAAAAAAAAGAAATGTCATGAGCAATGCCAATAGCTCCACCTTTAATAATGCTGAGACCATTGCATTGTAAATGCTTGTTTTTTATGGTCATGAGTCACCAGGATACTAAAAACGTGTCTTTTATTTTCAAGGTCAATTAAGTAATGGTCACCAGCTTGGAAGCTCAGTTAATTCTTCAGTATTTGTCATTGATCTCAATGTGTGGCTGGTTTGGGTCTGCCCCCTGCATCATTCCCGATAACTCACACAGGTAAGGAGCTTGTAGCAGCAACATGATAACCCCATACTCGTCTGTAAGAAGTGCGCTCCGAGCAGGTATCTGATCATTTTTGTGAATCAAGCAAGCACCAATATCTGCTATGTACATTCGTTAAAATAAAACACAATCAATTCAATTCAAAATATACTTTATTCGGTAAAAAGCAATACCATAAAAGTACAGTGTTAAAAAAAAAATTCTCATACATTATAAAAACCATACTAAAAACCTGTTTAACAACAATACATAAAATATAAATGATTCGGCACAGGGATCATCTTATAGAAATGACAAGGAGGTACCCGGTTAAAAATGTTTCATCCATAGTATAGTGCAAATCAGAGCAAATATTGAACACACAGGACCATTATTCCTCCCCTCTACTGGTTCTGAGTTTCATCGCTAATCTTAGAAAATGTACTACACAGAAAAGTTTTTAAAGGTTCTACTGACAATTTCAGAAACAGTAGGACCACCTTAACTTGTTTGAACTTGGCCTTCCTTAAAATACCTTTTAAAAATAGTCGCCTAGGGTAAGCGTAAAATGGGCATAGTAGGACCAAATGGAGCGTATCCTGTGGAGACCGTTGGTCGCAGCCACAGGAGCCCTTACTCTCCAAATGCTTTGTATACCCTGCTGGAACCGCCAAAGTATGGTGTAACAAATCTAGCCTGAAACGGGTCATGAGAAATCTGTCTTGAGGATTGTAAATAAGACACAAATAAGGTTCCATGCCTAGGCACGACTTTGTTAACTGATGAGTTCTTACTGATGGCTTAGTCAGCTCTCTTGCTTCCCTATTTGACTTGGCACTGTTTAAAAATTCTGACTTAATTTATTTATTGATTTATTATTTATTTATTTATTTAGTATACTTATAAAGCGCAAGCCTGTCACCCAGAGGGCATCCTGGCGCTTTGAACTTAAACAGCAGCACTATCACTTAAGCAGCGTTTTTTGGAAATAGGTGCGTTTTTAGGGCTTTCCGAAATGGCAGGTAGTTGCTGTGGCTTCTCAGAGAGAGAGGCAGGGAGTTCCACAGCTTGGCAGCAGCCACACTGAATGAACGGCCGCCCATCCTGACTCTCTGAAACCTCGGAACTACCAACAGCTGCGCAGAAGAGGAACGTAGAGGTCGCGAGGCAGAGTACCAAGAGAACATGTTCTGCAAAGGGATCGGACCCTGATGGTGTACAGCTTTAAACACTAAACACGCAGCTTTGTACAGCACCCTCGGATGTACCGGGAGCCAGTGTAACTCTCTCAAAGCCAAGGTAGAAGAACTAGACCTAGGCCATGAGAGGGCCAACTTGGCGGCCATGTTCTGCACGCGTTGTAACTTCACCACCAGATTTTTCGGGGCCTCCAGAAGCAGCGCGTTACAATAATCTAAACGGCTCAGAATAGTGCCGCGAACCACTTCCGACCTGGCATGGGCGGGGAGAAGGGGCAGAACTTTACGCAGCATGCGTAACAGCATCATGCACGTGGACGTGGTTTTATTAACGTGCAGATCGAGCTGTAAATTAGGGCCGAAGATCACCCCCAAGTTGCGGGCAGATGGTGCAGCCGAGACTGGCTCGGGGAAGGAAGCTGGCCAAAAGTTCTCTGGCAATGTCCGTGAGATCCGGTCGGTGGAACAGTAAAGAACCTCAGTCTTCGCACTGTTAAATTGTAGGGAGTTGGCCCGTAACCAGTCCGCTGTGGCTGCCATGCAGCGATGGAATGTCTCCAGCGAGACCGCCGTATCACCCTCCAAGGAAAAGACCAGCTGGGTATCATCGGCATAATTAAATGCCGAGACACCAAAAGATTTAATAAGCTGGACCAGGGGGCGGAGGTACAGGTTGAAAAGTATAGGGCTGATGGCCGAGCCCTGTGGCACCCCCTGCCCTACTTTCCTTGGTTCGGAGCAGAATAGAGGAAACGATACCAGCTGTTGCCGACTGTCAAGGTAAGATCTAAGCCAGTCTCTTGCCTCCTCTGTGACCCCACACTCTTCAAGTCTCTTGATGAGGGTTAAATGGCACACCGTATCGAACGCGGCCGACATGTCGAGCAGCACTAAAAAGGCTGCCCGACCACTGTCGACACGCGAACGAAGATTGTTCAATACGGTTACCAGCGCCGTCTCCGTCGCGTGCCCGGGGCGGAAACCAAACTGTGCCTCATCGAACCACCCGATGTTCTCCAAGAAGCCTGAGAGCGCGCGGGTCACCCATTTTTCCATGATTTTAATAGGAAAGGGGAGCAAGGAGATTGGCCGATAGTTGGACAGACAAGACGGGTCCAGCGTTGGCTTCTTAAGCAGAGGAGATAGTACTGCTAACTTCCAGCACTCAGGGACGGATGCCAACTCCAGAGACTGAAGGCAGATGGAATGCAATGGTTGAAAAAGTTCCGCCTGAAACGCCTTCCAAAATTTGGGAGGCAACGGATCCCACGGAGAGCCAGAGGATACCGTGTTAGCCAGACTGCAGAATTCCTCGAAAGAGGGACGAGGAAAGGATTTTAGTTGGGGTCGACTGGAAGGAGAGACCGGAGCTCCCAAACTAAAAGCAGGAGTGCTCAACTGGGGTCGACTGGGTGAGTTGCCCGGAGCTCCCAGACCAGAGTCGAAGACATCTGTCTGGGGTCGACTGGACAAGTCACCCGGAGTTCCCAGGACAGGAGTTGCAGTTGGCAGGCACGGTCCGAACGACTGGGGTCGACTGGATAACCCATTCGGAGTTTCCGGGTCAGGACAAAAGTCAACTGGCCAGGGTCGACTGAACGGGCTAACCGGAGCTCCCAGATCGACAGTACTGGGCACGGGATGTTTTAGGCCCTCTAAGATCTTGGCAATTTTTTCTTAAAAAGCCCCCGCCAGGGAATCGCACAGGGCCTGCGATGCTGGGACCGTGTTGGCGGCACCTATAGGGTGAGACATGTCCCTGACGATTTTAAACAGAGCTTGCGATTTATTAGGCGCCTGATTCAAGGTAGATTCCAGAAAGGTCGCCTTAGCAAGTTTAATCTGCGCTTTATACTCCTGCAGTGTAAGCCTGAACGAGGCCTTTGCTGATAGTAGATATTGCTTCCTCCAGGCCCTCTCTGCACGCCTAGAGCTCAGCTTCAGTTGTCGAAGCTCTTCCGTATACCAGGGGGAAGGCCGATTCACTCTCCCACGGGACTTACGAAATGGGGCCACCTTGTCCAGCGTGTTGGTAATCGATTGGCAGAGAGTAGAGTAGCTTTCCTCCACAGATTCACTCAGACAGAAATTGTCTGGTAGTAGGGAAGGCAGCGGAGAGCGGTTGAGTAATCGAGACCAAGGTCTGCCCAGTTTTGCCACTCCTACCCCGAGGTCTCAGAGGAGTAGTCACCTATATAAAGGGAGAAGGCCACAAGTGCATGGTCCGTCCAGCATTGGCACAGGATGTCGGTGACCGCAGCCGATTGAGCGTCAGCAAAAATCAGGTCAAGAATATGGCCTCCCCTATGGGTCGCAGAGCAGACCAGTTGTTGCAGCTGGATGTCACCAAGGGCCTGGCAGAGTGTCGTGAACGCCCCTTCCAAAGGACCCCCCTGCCATAGATTGAAGTCACCCAGGACCAACAACTTAGAGTGGGTGTTGGAAAGGTCATAGATTAGGTCAAGAAAGTCTCATAGAGAGGGAGCCGAGCCCGGTGGCCGATAGCAAAGCACGCCTGAGAGCAGCGTTCCCTCCAGACCTCTAATGGAAAACCCCATCAACTCGAATCCCAACACCTCCCTGATTTTGAGCTGGAAAATACCAAGCTTTTCTCTATAGATGATACCAATTCCACCACCTCTGTTCTTCAGCCGAGGGGTGTGAATAATTTTAAATCCTGGGGGACATGCAAGTCCCAACTCAACTAGGCAGTCCTCCCGAGTCCATGTTTCAGTAAGAAACAACACGTCCAGCCCTGATGAATCGATCAGAAATGCAATCTCTGTATGGTGCTTACACAGTGACCGCACATTCAGCAACCCACAAGACAGGGACAGAGATGGAGGGGAGCCAGAGGTCTTCTTAGGCACCGGCGTACGAGTCGGTCTAAGTTCGAGTAGAGCAGCCCGGGAATATACCAGGCGAGGAGTGTGTGAGGGGCCAGAGGCAGCGGCCCTAGGCGCGCCCGTTGCGCGAACGGGCGCAAACGGGCTTACCTCTGGCGCACCTCCGGCGCGTCTACGGCGCGTCCGCTGCGCGCACTCGCTGCGCGCTTGTTCCGCCATACCTCTATATAGTACTACGCCGCGCGGGCTTCCGGCTGCTAGAGCCTCCACACCCGAGCAAAATGGCGCCTAAGAGTGTCCCAAGCTTCTACACTCACCCAAGATGGCGGACGGAGCACCACGATCACAATCCTAAAATCCCGCAAAATGCGAGTGAGGACACAATTATAGTGCAGGTGAGCCTACAGATGTCCCTGGTAGCTGCAGTAACAAGCGCCAAGCAATTAGATGACAAAAAGCGGCAGCGCAATAGTAAGCAGCGCGAGCAGCGCAATTAAGAATAAAAATGCCCAAGTATATCTAGGCACCAGTAAAAAGCTGTCCAGCAAGAGCGCGGTCAGTTAAGGTCTGAAGGGGGAACTTTCTGTGAAGCTTAAATAAGCTCTCCAATGCGCGGGCTTCCGGCTGCTAGAGCCTCCACACCCGAGCAAAATGGCGCATAAGAGTGTCCCAAGCTTCTACACTCACCCAAGATGGCGGACGGAGCACCACGATCACAATCCTAAAATCCCGCAAAATGCGAGTGAGGACACAATTATAGTGCAAGTGAGCCTACAGATGTCCCTGGTAGCTGCAGTAACAAGCGCCAAGCAATTAGATGACAAAAAGCGGCAGCGCGATAGTAAGCAGCGCGAGCAGCGCAATTAAGAATAAAAATGCCCAAGTATATCTAGGCACCAGTAAAAAGCTGTCCAGCAAGAGCGCGGTCAGTTAAGGTCAGCCCTTATCCTTAGATAGCAATTTGGTCGGGTGGGTAAAATATTCAACCCAACACATGGCTAACAGGTTTTCCCTGATGTGTCTAATCCAAGGAATATTGTAACCCCGTGCCCGTGCAGTCTGATATTATTTGTTGACTTAACGCCGCCTCTGGGTTTGTCTATACCTTCATCCAGCATGCGAGGGGCTTCCATTGCAGCCTATTGCACAGATGTCTTATACCCAGTTCCTCATGAACCATGTAGGAGGAAATGCTTTGTGGGACTTTCAGTACCCGCCTCAAATGTTTGTTTCCTTCTATTTGTACCTTAAGCGGGCCTATAAAGCCTCAGACCTCACTCCCATATAAAACTTTGGCACAGCTTACAGAACTGTAGAGGTTCAGGATTTGTTCCGGAGACCATCGGCCTAGCCTCTTTGCAAAATTCATAATTGCCCCTGTTAAATTAATTAGTTTATTGCATTTCTCCTCCACAAGGGCTTTAAAACTAAGGCGACTGTCGAACATGATCCCCAGATATGAAAATGACTTGACCTTTTCCAGTCCCTGTGTGCATATTGTATACTTAGTTTTGCTGGATGGTCCTTTCCTTTCCTTACCTCCATAACATATGATTTGGTGAGGTTCGGTGACAAATCTAAGCTATCCATAAAATGGACAAAACCATCTATGAGGCGCTGCAGTCCACGCGCAGTGCGGGCCAAGAGTACCGCGTCATCTGCATACAGTAACACCGGTATTCCTCTCCTACCCATCTGCGAGCAGTCCACCCCTAGAGCTACCAGCGCCTGGGTCAAACCATTTATATATAAAGTAAAGAGGAAGGGGGCCAAAATACAACCCTGCCTCACTCCCCTTGAGCATGGGAAGTGGTCTGTGACTTTTCCCTCCTTATCATATCTGACCTGGGCAGAAGTATTCTGATGCAGTGTCCGTAATATATTTACCAGACCAGGGTCAACTCCCAAGGCCCCCAATAGTCGCCACATTTTCTTCCGATTTACTCGATCAAATGCCGCGGTGAGGTCCATGAAAGCCATGTACACCGTCCCCTCACTGGCTACGGTGTACTTTGCTGCCAGGAGATATAAATTAAGCCATTGATCTGTGGTGGAGCGGCCGTACCTAAACCCATACTGGGTATCCGTAATGATCTTATGTTCCTCCGCCCAATCAATCAATCGGTTAAGAATGGCCCTACCTAGCACTTTCACGGTAACATCAATTAATGAAATAGGCCTATAGCATTGAGGGCTATTTCTGTCCCCTTTTTTAAATATGGGGACTATTGTGGCCGTAGACCAGGATATTGGCATCATTGTTTGCACTGCGGTATTTATTACTCTGGTGAGTATGGGCACCCAGAGTTGTTTCTGGCTTAAGAGGAGATCTGGTGGAATCCCATCAGGTCCTGGCGCCTTATTACGGGTTAGCCCCTCAATCCCCGCCTTTATTTCTCCCAAGGAAAAGGTAATGTGGGGTGGGTTCACACTTTCCAGTTCTCAATGCTACCATGGTTATACAGGCCCTTGTAATGTTCAAGCCAGGTTTCTGGGAGGATGTGGCAGGCCAGCTTGGGTTTATTTGAATCCTGAAAGCATGGTTCATTAACAACTCTCCAAAAAGCATTCGATTCCTTTGTCTCGGCCGCTTCTCTCAAGTTTTCCCATGCCTGGTTCTGCAATGTGGTTCTGCGGCATCTTAGTGTTTTATTGTACCTAGCCCTGCAGCTTGATACCTTCCCTCTGTCCCTAGGTACGCATTTCAGAGCCGATTTCAGATCCCTCAAGGCGAGGGTGCAGTCATGATCGAACCACCTTGGTGCACTGTGTTCCTTGTTGATCTTCCTGCCCCTAAGTAAGCCATCTATTTCTTTGACTGCTCCCTCAAATGCCTTGATCAGGTCTGCCCCCTCAACCCCCAAGTCCAAACACTTCCAAACGTTGGACTCGGCCTGTCTCAGTAAGATTCTGTAAAATGCCTCACTGTCCGTGTTGACCCACCTTAGTCCCCTACCTTGGTCAGTGCCTTACATCAAACCTCTGACCCCCCTACGTTGTGATAGAAGTACCGCATTTGGATCTATGATGCACAGGAGAAGCGGGTTATGGTCGCTGAAAATGCTAACCTCTATCTCAAACTTTGTAACCTGACACTTTAACATGGGTGTAACGAAAATAAAATCAATTATAGTGCCCTTCGCCCTGCCTTTGAAAGCAGGGGTGACCGTGCTATTGCCCTCCCCACCAATCAAATCCATGGTATATGTTAGGGCATGCCTGCCCAGGATCTTATTCAGCGCTCCTCCTTCCCTTGTGTGATTCAGGTGCCACCCCTCTACAATCGGGCACGCCGACCAGTTCCCCTCGTTCGTTCTTAGGAAGGGGCATGGGTGACAATTGAAATCCCCTGCTAATAATAGCTGGGAGCACAGTGCCCCTTGCACCTCCATGTCTGCCAGCTGAGCCCCTAATTCATTTAGGCTTTGGAGAGTTTGTCCTGTGAGTCCCAGTGTGCAGTCCGAGGCCCATCTAAGTTCACTCCACCTTCCTGAGAGTCTGAGATCTACATAAATAGTCAGACCCCCTTTGCCCTCCCCGGCGCTGACTTACTTACTAGGACGAAAAACATTTTGTAGCCTTCTATTGCCTGGGTGTTACTATGTACTCCCATGTTTCTTGTAGGAGGATTATTTGATGTTTCTTAATATACGTTAGCCAGTTGTGATTTTTGAGGCTAAGCCCGCTACATCCCAGGATATGATCTTAATCTCTCCCACTATTTGACTGCCTGCCGTGCCAGTTGTAGGGTTAGTGGGCATTACAGGAGCTTCACCCAAATTCCCTGCATCTTTCTCCACATTTCTCCCACCGGGCTCTATAACTCTCACATTGGCATTGGAATCATCTGACTGTGTGCGCCCTGGACCTTCATTGTCTCCTATTATGGGTGACTCCTCCCCCCTCGCGCTATTCTCGTCTTTCAACCCCCCCACCAGTCAATCTATTTCATTTAGGGCTGAAGCACAGTGGAGAGGTGCAAATCGGTTAATGAGTAAAACTAACTGGTCCCCCCGTCTGATGCAATCCTATTCCTCCTATGGTCACCTTGCATATTCCTATGGGCCATATCCCTTTAGAAAAAAGCCAAGGGGAGCAGTCTGATACTGGACCCTCCATCCCCTTGGTATTGACCCCTGGATTGACTATGGAGGAGCTCATTGACTAACTCTGGATATCTGAAATTCAAAATCACACAATCACCCGCAAAGCTCTTTCTGCTACTTCCGATCCAAGCCACCCTCCTTGCCATCAGAATATGTCTGTGTTGTGTGATATTGAAACCCGTGTTTTTGACTAGCCAATGTGCTGTCTTGTTAATTAGAGTGCGCTGGGATTCCTCCCTCTCATCCCCGTTAGTAGGAACCCCTACAAGGACCACTGTGTAGGGGCTTGAGGCTGGGGGGAGATCCAATGTCGGTAAACCATTAGTGCTCTGCACAGCGTCCGCTATTGTTAACTCCTCATCACTAACTATTGCCCTTCTTTCCTCCTCCGAGCCCCTCTGGGCTGTGTCAGGACAAACCGTATTAGGTGGCCCCATTCTGTTTATGCTTAGGGCAGTCCCGTTCGTTTTACCCGCCAAGGCACTCTTGTTGGTGCTCTCACTGTCTTTGCTCAACTGCCCGCCTTCGCGGTGCCCCCCTCCTTGACCCTCATAACTAGTTGTGGGCTTTGAGTATGATGAGGCTTCTGCTCCCCCCATCTCCGGTCCCCTAATTTTACCTGGCACACTATTTCCCTGATCGCATAGCCGAGATAGTTTTTCCTCAATAACCTTAATTCTCTCGAGCACCGGTCCCAAATGGGTGGAAAAAGGAGCTCTAAGTTTGACCTTAATAGATCTTCCATTCCTTGTCCGCTCCCCATCTTCCCACAGTTTGAACATTGCGTGCTACAAATGGGTCCCACAGCAGTGTTCAGTCTGCTGATCTTTACTGCACCCTTCTGTTCTGATTTTGGCTTTGAAACAATCGCCCCCTCCCCCCGATCGTGTGCCCCGGGTCCTTGCGTCAGCTAGAGGTGATACCAACTGCGTAGTAGATGTGTCTTTTATTGCACCTTTTGATCTTGTGATCACTTCTCCGCCCCCCCTTACTATGGTTCCTATACCTGAGTTGGCCCTAGAGGCTACCAACTCTGATGGCCCTTGTTCTGGCCTGTCTATCACTGGAGTGGACGCGCTGGAATTCTTCTCCACCTCTTTAATACTAATGTGAGACCGGTCAGGGTCAGAATCCGTTATAAGTGGGTCATCAGGGTACATAAGTGAGCCACCCTCCTGTGTCATATGGGGAACATGAACCATAGCACTAGTGATGCTGCCACTATCTTGCTTTGATTGACCTTGGAGGATACTTTTACTTGGTGTTTTAGACCTTGCTATGGGGCCCATTGATGATCGCTTATGTTCGAGCAGTGTATCTAGCGACAATCTATTTTCTGTGAGCTGAATTTCGTTGACTAAGAGTGAATCTGCTCTTTGAAGAAATGCATCAAGGGTCCCCTTAACCCCGCCCCTACCCCAGGAATCCCCTTCCGCTTACTCATACTGAGTGGTGTTTGATACTCCCATCGGTTACAGCGCATATGTGTTATAGAACTATGGTCAGGTCCTACATTACATACAGTACGAAAGGCACTAAAAATGAAATAGAGTCCACGAAGCACAAGGCGCTGCCTCCCTAACTGCTAAAACTGATGTAATCAGCTATTACTTCCACTCATTCACTGGAGGATCTCCCAGGGGTTAGAGTTTTCACAACAATTTTTTTTAATGCATTCTCAGATCACGCAATGCTCACATTGGAAATCCATCTGGGGGAAGGATTGAGACTGTCAACAAACAAAGAATGGCCTGGTCAGAAACCTGTAAGTGTGCCGCAACTGAGCTAGTGCCCCAAAACCATTAGTAGCACTAGAAGTGATAGCCCGGGTCTGTTAGGAAAATTCCCATCAGCCCACCCATGTGGTGGAATGTCGTCATGTGGGAGATGTCACCAATCCCAATCTCAAGCAGTGCACCTAGTCATGGTGCAGAGATGGATTACCATGGTGTAAATACAAACCACTGGGCTTCACTGGTGATGCTAATGGGGTGCAGTGCAAAAAACAAAAGTGAAGAACGTGAAGATAAAATTAACTCCAAGGGCCAAAATTAATTTTAATCAGTAAGGCACCTGGGTCAAGATTAAAAATATTGCCAGGATAGTTTGAAATAATAACTATATGTGGGCAAAGTGAGTGAAGGTCGACATGTTTCAGCTATTCTGACTATTGGTCTTAGCTTTCTTCAGGACCATTAAAGAAACTGCGACTGCAAAAGAA
Organism: Lissotriton vulgaris; assembly: GCF_964263255.1. Taxonomy (NCBI): domain Eukaryota; kingdom Metazoa; phylum Chordata; class Amphibia; order Caudata; family Salamandridae; genus Lissotriton; species Lissotriton vulgaris. The sequence continues at coordinate 105,723,854 of NC_141685.1, read as the reverse complement.
ATTAAAGAATATAGTGATGCACGCTGATGTACATTGGATAGGTCCTACCAGTTCCTCTGAGCCCAGATGAATACTGTAAGAAGTCCAGAACTTTATGTATCTCCTAAAGAAGAGACATAAGCGTGAATCAGAAACCATGTAGTGCACAACAGATTTCAGGAGAACAAGCACAAGATGCTAGGCACACACAACAGGGCGATGGAGATAATCTCTCCCCGCTAATTTATACAGCTACGTTGCAATCAGTGTATAAAAATCACCAACATGTAAATGTATGTAGTAACTTACCCAGCATTATGTGGGAGTACGCCTCACCTCACCCGGAACCAACTCGGGAAAAAGGGAGGCCCCGCTCTAGTTAAGGAGGGAAATGGACAGGAAAGTGCCTTTGAAAAATAGCAAAAGGGACTAAAAGCCACAATAGCTACCATTTCCAAGATTAGTCTTAACAATACCTAGCTTTTAGCAGAAAAAAGACTCAACCAAATACAAGAAAAATGACTAAAAGACTCTGCACAGGATTAATTCACAAAAGTTGGAGGGCAAGGCCACCCCTGGGAGGACTATGTTCAACGCTAAAAATTCACTAGAATAGGCACTGACACTATCAGTCACCAAGTCTAGGGCAAGTGTTAAAAGACTTATGGTCGATTGAGCCATTATGGGGCTCTCGTGCTGGTACTAAGATAACTCGCCCTCTAAAGACCACAAATTGGATATTTAGTACCCTACCTGTCCGTCGGTACCTCGATGCCGGCGTCCGAGAAAGAACGGAGGTACCGACGTGCAGGGCGCATGTATATTTATACCCTGTCTGATTGGTCTACTAGTAGCAGCTGTTACTATTTGCTAGCGCGTCCGCCTAGTTACCGGGATGTCCGCGCTCTAGAGCGCATGCGCTAGACATCCTGTAGCGCGACGCGTGAGTCTTGAAGTAAGAGCACACATGCGCACGGCACTGCGGCCGCAACGCGCATGCGCGGGCTCTGAGCCATGTGTGTCGAGCCGCGCATGCGCCAGATTGTAATGCGCATGCGCCGGGATTGAAACACATCAAGTGGCGGTTGTGCTGCCGATGTGAATCAACACAATTTAAAACTACCTTTGAACAGGCGGTTAGACACGATGTTTCGCAGCTGCAAACTACCGAACGGAGTACGTTCCACAATTTCTCTAAACTTGAGCAGCAGGCGGTAAAAAATCTCTCACTTGATCCGTCCATCATCATAAAACCGGCGGACAAAGGGGGAGCCACTGTTGTTATGGACTTGGAACAGTACCGTCAGGAATGCCTTAGACAGCTGGACAACGACAAATTCTACCGTCGTCTCACCTCAGACCCCACCCAGAGTTTACTCACTGAAATCAAAACTTTGGTGGACGAAGGGACCATGGAGGGGTGGATTACACCTCACGAGGCTAGATTCCTTGTAACAGAGAAACCCACTATTCCTGGTTTCTACTGTCTCCCCAAAATCCACAAGGCCACGAGACCGCCACCAGGCCGTCCGATCATCTCAGGGATTGGTTCCATTTTGGAACCACTCTCCACCTTTGTAGATCACTTTCTCAGACCTCTAGTTAAGAAAATGCCCACGTATCTGGAGGACACAGCCGATGTCCTCAGATTATTACCAACTATTGAGTACAACGTGGAGACTGACCTCATGGTCAGTTTTGATGTAGAATCCCTCTACACCTGTATTCCACAACAAGACACTTTGGATACAGTTAGAGGTCTTCTGTCAATGGAAGATCTGGACAGCATAACCCCGGTTAACTTTATCCTATCTCTTGCAGAACTGGCAATGAGGCAAAACTACTTCAAATTTGAAGACCAGCTGTTTCTACAGATCTCCGGGACCTCCATGGGGAGTGTCTTTGCCCCTAGTTTGGCAAATCTTTATGTACATCAAATGGAACAAACTCACATCCTCAACCATAGCAACCCTTTTTCTAAACACCTGGTGCTATGGAAGAGGTATATAGATGACGTCCTGGTAGTGTGGCGAGGCTCTATTCCTGAAGTACAGGCCTTCCACACTTGGCTCA